>NC_052474.1:1219094-1355585 GCF_009730915.1 Dioscorea cayenensis subsp. rotundata | reverse complement strand
ATATTTGTGTAATGTAAATATAGTAACCAGCAGGAAATTAGGGATGTTAATTTGTTAGCATATTTTTCTCCTTGATTGTGTATCATTAGTTAGCTAGTTCTATTTTTAGAGATCCAAAAAGATCTTCTCTGTGTATATAAGCATGTTCAAACGGAATGAAAAGGGTGAATATTTCTCTTCTCAAATTCTACATGGTATCAGAGATCTCATTGGAACTCTAGCTCCACCACCACTGAATTTTTTTTTTTCAATTCCTGAGGGTCATCCTCGCTATTCTCCCTTGTTTCCTGTTTTCTGTTCCATATTAATCATGGCTGAAACAAACACAGCTAGCAACTTATCTTCGGGTCGCACATCTACTGCCAATCCTTCCGTTCTTGATGGCAGTCTTCTTCCTGTGACTAACCACAAATTAAGTGGTCACAATTATTTGCAATGGTCCCAATCCGTTATGTTGTTCATTAGCGGCAAAGGCCGTGATGACTATCTCACCGGTCTTGCTGAGCCACCAAACAAATCCAATCCCAATTTAAAGTTTGGCATGCTGATAATAAATGGTCATGTCTTGGTTAATCAACTGCATGACTACTGAAATTGGTGAGAATTTTCTTCTTTATTCCACGGCTCTGGAAATCTGGGAGGCCGCACGTGAGACTTTTTCCAGCCATGAGAATACTTCTGAACTATTTCATATGGAGAATGTTCTTCAAGATCTGAAACAAGGAACCTCATTTGTCACCACCTATTTCTCTAATCTTACAAGATACTGGCAGCAACTAGATCTGTTTGAAACCAATGATTGGAAATGCCCTGATGATGGAGCCACATTCAGAAAGTTTGTGGAGACTAAGCGGGTCTTTAAATTTCTCATGGGACTTGATAAGTCTCTTGATGAAGTTAGGGGTCGTCTTCTTGCTACCAAACCTCTTCCTAGTCTCAGGGAAGCATTTTCTGAAGTCCGACGAGAAGAAAGCCGACGGAAGGTTATGTTGGGACAACCTGAGACTCTTCCTTCTTCTGAAGGTTCAGCCCTCGCAGCTCGATATATGCAGCCCTCTCACAACGATGCCTCGGCTCAAGCTCATGCTATTCGTGGTCCTCCACAACATATGCACGATAACAGGCCACGTCAAGGGAGACCTTGGTGCGACCACTGCCGAAAGCCTGGGCATCTCAAGGAGACTTGCTGGAAACTTCACGGCAAACCTGCAGGTTGGAAATCTAATCGAGAGCCAAATGAGCGTGAAACTCGTGGTAATACTGTCATCGCTGAAACACCTTTTACCAAAGACTAGCTTGAGGCTCTTCAGCAGTTGATTACTCAAGCTAATGCTCCATCATCCTCTACCATTATTGCTAATGGTAGTATGGCATGCAAAGGTAATACTTCCTTGGCCTTTGGTGTAGCCAAGCCTTACTCAAACAAGTGGATAATTGACTCAGGCGCCTCAGATCACATGACTGGCAATTGTGCCCTGTTCACAGCATACCACCCATGCCAGAAACCTATGTTTGTTCAAATAGCCGATGGGACTTATTCTAAAGTGGATGGTGTTGGAACTACCACTTTATCACAAAATTTAACTTTACATTCTGTCCTCTTTGTGCCAAATTTAGATTGCAATTTATTGTCTGTGAGCAAACTTACAAGTGCCTTGGATTGCATAACAAAATTTTCTGCACACTATTGTGTTTTTCAGGACTTGGGATCGGGGAGAATGATTGGCAATGCTCAGCTTTGTGCAGGTCTCTACATTCTCAGACATGACGAGTCTCCTAAAAGAAAGTCTTGTCATTCTATTAGTCTTAATCCAGAATATCAGTCTTCTAGCATTTCCTTATCATCTAGCTTGTCAAATAAAGATAGTGATGTTATGATGTGGCACTATCGCCTTGGTCACCCAAATTTCATGTACCTCGAACGACTTTTTCCATCATTGTTTACTCATAAAAGTTCGAAATTTTTTCATTGTGATATCTGTCAGTTATCAAAACATACTCGAAGTTCCTATCATTCTCGACCATACAAAACTTCACACCCTTTCTCACTCATACACTGTGACATCTGGGGCTCCTCACGAGTTGCCAATGTTAACGGGGCTCGATGGTTTTTGCTATTTGTTGATGATCATACTCGGCTAAGTTGGGTATTTCTCATGAAAGACAAATCCGAAACAAATCAAATATTCAAATCCTTTCATGTCATGATCCAAAACCAGTTCAACACAAATATCCAAGTTTTTAAGACTGACAATGCTAGAGATTTTTTCAACTCCATCCTTGGGGAATATTTGCAAATTCATGGCATTATTCATCAAAGTTCATGTGTTGATACACCCCAACAAAATGGAACAGCCGAGAGGAAAAATCGTCATTTGTTGGAGGTTGCACGCTCCTTATTGTTCACCTCTCATGTTCCCAAAAGATTCTGGGGTGAAGCAGTCCTCACAGCTACTTACCTCATCAACAGAATGCCCTCCAAGATTCTGAACTTCAAAACTCCAAGTCAGTCTCTTCATGAAGCTTTCCCTACATCTCATCTTATAACCTAAATTCCACTCAAAATCTTCGGTTGTTCTGTGTTTATCCATATCCATGCCCAACATAGAGGAAAATTGGATCCCCGAGCCACAAAATGTATATTTCTTGGTTACTCTCCCAATAAAAAAGGTTACAAATGCTATTGTCCTCTCACTAAACGAGTCTTTCACTCCATGAATGTCACCTTCTTTGAGCATCAACCTTTTTACCTTAAATCCTCAATTCAAGGGGAGAACATAACAGAATCTCAAAATTGGGATTGGGATTCTCTTATCCAAAATACTTCCACAGTTGAGTCACAGATTCTGTCCCCACCTTTACCAGAAATGGTCATCACTCCAGAGTCAGTCGAGTCATCGTCAAATTTACCTGAAACTGTCTCAATTTCTTGTCCTACTAAGGAGACTGAACTCCAAGTCTATTCAAGAAGAAAACATAATCCAGAGCAGTCACAATTACAGCCTGCACAATCTCAGCATAACCAGGATTTTTCCTCGGCTCCAACGTCTATTGAAAATATCCAAGGTAAGGCAGACACTCTTCCAGTTTCTATGTCTGATCAGTTACCAGCTTCAATGTCAGATTTGGACCTACCTATTGCTTTGCGGAAAGGAGTCAGATCCTGCACACATCATCCACTCCAACATCACTTGTCATATGCAAAGCTCTCACCAAATTTTAGAGCATTTGTTACAAAGATTGACCAGACTCTAGTCCCTACCACAGTCCATGAAGCCTTGCAGATACCTGAATGGAAAGCTGCTACTCTTGAAGAGATCAGAGCCCTTGAAAAGAATGAAACATGGACAATTACCACTCTTCCTCCTGGCAAGCATATTGTGGGATGTAAGTGGTTATTCTCTGTAAAGCACAAGGCAGATGGTAGTGTGGAAAGATTCAAGGCCCGCCTGGTGGCGAAGGGATTTACTAAATCTTATGGCATCGACTACCAAGAAACGTTTGCTCCTGTAGCCAAGCTAAACACTATCAGAGTTCTCATTTCCATTGCAGTTAATCAGGAATGGCCTCTTCTTCAGCTAGATGTAAAAAATGCTTTCCTCAACGGAGATCTTAAGGAAGAAGTGTACATGAACATACCCCCGGGATTTGAGAATGACTCTACAGCTAACAAAGTATGCAAGCTCAAAAAATCCTTGTATGGCCTCAAACAATCCCCTCGAGCATAGTTTGATAGATTTACAAAAGTCCTCAAGAAAGATGGTTATCTTCAATGTCAAGCCAATCACACCTTATTTGTTAAACATACTACAAATGGAAAACTCATTGCTCTCATTGTGTATGTTGATGACATCGTTCTTACTAGAAACAATGTGGAAGAAATAAGATGTATAAAGAAGTTACTAGCAAAGGAATTTGAAATTAAGGATCTTGGAAATCTGAAGTATTTCCTTGGGATGGAAGTAGCTAGATCAAGCAAAGGCATCTCAATCTCTCAGAGGAAATATGTACTGGACGTTCTCAAAGAAACTGGAATGATGGGGAGCAAACCTGCTGACACTCCTATGGATCCTAATACAAAACTAGGAGTTCAAACTGATGGTATAGCAGTTGACAAAAGCAGATATCAACGTTTGGTGGGGAAACTAATCTATCTTGCCCATACTCGTCCAGATATTAGGTTCTCAGTCAGTCTAGTTAGTCAATTTATGAACAACCCATCTAACGAACATATGGATGCAGTTTATAGGATCCTGCGATATCTTAAGAAGGATCCAGGTAAGGGATTGTTTTTCAAAAAAAAATCACAAATAGAACTGTTGAAGTCTTCACAGATGCAGACTGGGCTGGATCTCCTATAGACAGAAGATCAACATCAGGGTATTGTTCATTTGTGTGGGGGAACTTGGTAATATGGCGAAGTAAGAAACAACCCGTTGTTGCTAGAAGTAGTGCTGAAGCAGAATTCAGGGCATTGGCACATGGTATATGTGAGGGAATATGGCTAAGAAGACTATTGCAGGAACTTCACATCACTATGGAAGGGCCTATTAATCTAAAGAGTGACAGTCAATCAGCTATAGCTATAGCTAAGAATCCAGTTCATCATGATAGGACTAAGCATGTTGAGATAGATCAACACTTTATAAGTGAGAAAATTGAAGACAAGACTATCTCACTCAACTATGTTCCTACACATCACCAAATTGCAGATATCCTAACAAAAGGTCTTCATCGTCCTAATTTCCAAGATTTATGTTTCAAGCTAGGCATGAGTAGCATATATAGCCTAGCTTGAGGGGGAGTGTAGAAACCTATTTTGGAATGCTAGCGGTATATTTGTGTAATGTAAATATAGTAACCAGCAGGAAATTAAGGATGTTAATTTGTTAGCAGATTTTTCTCCTTGATTGTGTATCATTAGTTAGCTAGTTCTATTTTTAGAGATCCAAAAAGATCTCTGTGTATATAAGCATGTTCAAACGGAATGAAAAGGATGAATATTTCTCTTCTCAAATTCTACAAAAACACTAACTGAAGAGTAATTCTCACACAACCTTAAATTAGAACATCAGAGTGAAGACATCACCCAAGAATAATAAAATACTGATACCAGCATTTTTGGGAAAGGCAACATCTTTCATTTGATTAAAAATCGGCGTAGGTTGATTTAGCCTTGTGAAATATCATACATAGGGTAGGAGATTCTTGTACGGAAAAGATTTAAAATCTTTTTAAGTAACTTGGATGATTTTATGAGCAATATCAGTAAGTACTCATCCTATCCACTCCAGAGTGATTCTGGGATAAAATACAGTATGAACTATATGACTTAACTTATAGATTTTTCCAATTGCAAAGGCCAAGGAAAGTGTAATATACTTCCAGCATCTGTTTTCCATTTGGCGTCCAGAACCTTAAATGCCAAAAGATCCAACATGCAGGACAATCTGAATTATGTAAAATCAACAGTCAGATATTTGGGGCTCTAATGTTTTCCCACTTATTCCATCCTAGTGGAAGCACACAGATTAACAAAGTCCTAGGCTATCATAACAAGACTTTGATGCAGGTGTAACAAAAAATTACTTAAACCTCAGCCAACTTAAAACCAAATTATATAATCACAATCTGGCCAATTAACCATTTAATGCATGATTCAAGGTTCCAATGCATGTCTAGAATGTCGGTCACTTGCACAACTGATAAACAGCATATGAGAAATAACTTTCAAACATGAAATTAAGAATAAATGCAAAATGGCATCTTAATATTGTACAACTAAACAATTTTATTTTATTATATTTCGCAGAATTACAAGTTCTATAATTCTCTCATGATTTTTTTTATACAAGTTGTACAGTGAAAAAGGGTTTAAAAGTTGTATACACTTGTGTGGTTGAATGACAAGCAAATGAACAAGAAAAGCATTGATAAAATTTTCTTTGATTTTGCCTTCCATCATTTCCCATTATTCTATTTATATTTCTCTTCCATTTTCTTTCAAACCAACCACGCCCAATAAAATACAAAAAAAATATAAACCGTAAGATAAAAAATGGAAGAATCAGCCTCAAGAAACTATTCTATAAGCCATCGTTAGTGCTTAATAAACTTCATCCACATAGTTGCCTGACTGCCAGGACAAAAGAAACAGTTCACGCTGAACAAATAATATGGCAAATTAACCACCACCACCACCAAAACTGCCAAACAAAAGTTAATGAGGACTTTGAAACATTACCTGTAATTTCTCCTGTTCTCCTTCATGGTAGATAAAAGAAACTGTTGAATCTGATGGAGACAGAACTTTTTGTTGATCTCCAATACTAAACTTGAGATAAATATTTTCCCCAAGCCTATTTGTGAAAGTCATGAAGGGACGAATGGAAATAACCTACAAAAATTGGAGATTGTTATACACAATTGAGCTGAGTAATTGATTGAAAAACTTTTCAAAGGCGTGAATACCTTAGTAGGAACAGATGGATATGGGGATGGTTTTGAGGTCACAAAAATGTGAAAGCAGTTTCCTTCAGTATCATAAGCACGGAGATCAATTGAACCATCCTAGTCAAAGAAAGTGTTATACTTGAAAGCTGATACCAAAACCTTCATTTTCATTCAAAGAAGATCAGTTAAAGAGCATAGAAAAACCAACGTCCATTAAAGCCTACCATATCACAAAGGGGTGTCAGATCCTTAGCAGGCCCAAATTGTTCTTTGCCAGGTTGACTAATTGAAGCTGAGAAGCCCAAATGTCTGAAGTTCAATGCAGAAACAATTGTAAACCCCCCAACTAATTCATCTTTTACAATTTGCCAGCGAACCTTTTCATTTCCCTCATTTGCACGGAATGGGACTGGAAAATGCCTTCGCATTCTTTTCCCTGGCATGTCAATAAATCTGTAAATAAGTGGAGGACATCTAGCACTTGCAATCCAAAATGGAACATAGATTTTAATGACTTTTGCTATAAGGTGCTTCTTCTCAAAATTTTCCTCCACTATGATTTGAACAATCCTGCAGCAATAAAAGTTAGGCATTATAAAATGGTGATAGGAACAAATCTAGTAGCACTTTCAGGAGTGTGTTTGTCACCAGCACACCTTTCAGAAAAAGAGTTTTGCAGAGTTAACATTTGAGATGTCATCTTGCCATGATGTGTTATTGGTACAGGTCCCTGCAAATGAACAGAACAGTTCATCACAGGAAGTAAAATCAAGAGGCAGGAGACAAATATAGACATGTGAATTTGTATGTCATACATGCAACATTTTCCATCCTCCTTGAGGGAGAACTGACAAGTACAAAGGATCTCGTGGATCAGCATTATAGATATTGATGGTTTCACCAGGAACAATAATATCCTCAGAGCATGCAACACTTTCTTCAGTAGGCAGTTGATCAATGACAGCATACTCGGTAGATAGAGGAAGAAAATTAGTAATAGATAATGGAGAGTAAATTTTCAGATTCCAATCATGTATGGGATTTGAGTGTAAATCTTTTCCAATTTCAGTAGCCTCAGTGTTCAAGCAAAACCATAAGCCCTTTCTGTTGTTCGATGAAGATCCACTTATTTCAGAACAGTACAAGAGTCCAACAGACTCAGTGAGCATTGAAAGATATATTTCATCAGAATTTTCTAGTTCAAGGGAAAAATCACTGAGGCAATGCTTCTCAAGTACAACACTCCATGAATATTCGTTTTGGCCGTTATCATTCTTTGGTCTGAACTCCAAGATATACGGTTGTGTCAAGCCTGAGAGAGGAAGAGGAATACAACTACCTGGTTTCAGTAATCCAATCAAAATTTGATCCTTTTCATTTGAAGGCATATACTGCCTGTGCCTGATCCATCTCCTTTGCCTTGCAGAATTTGCAGGATTGGAAAGACCTGCTGACTCAGGCCACATTATATGCCCAGTATCTGGAGCATAGATCCATCCATCATCCTTGCAACCAGGTGACTTATCAACATGCCAATCATCAGTCCATTCCCAGCCTTCAGGAAGCTCAATGTTGGAGATACCCTATATAAAATAACAGAATGAGATTGATCCTACAAGATGACAAATTGTCATTAATAAAATCAACACAACTCATGCCGCTATAGATTTCCCATAATCACAGGAAACAACCATGACAATATGAATTTTCTAATTTTATTTTTAGGTTCAGTCTCTACAAATGATCATGCGAACATGCAAAAATGAAAAAAAATTTCTTGATTGATAGTCACAATGACTCAACAAAGACATGACCACTCCATAGGGATCTTTCTCTCTAACAACAACATTAGCACTACATAGCAGAAAATTATAAGATTGTGGGAATCTAGAGTATTACTTCAAAAGAGAATTAATCAGGAGTTCAAAATAAACTCCCTTACATGTATTAACTGCCAAGAACAGATAGCATCTCCATAACATTGAACACTCTCATTCTCCTAAAAATAATGCTTCAAGGAAATGTTATGTTTGTTTCATCAATATCTACCACTGAAGGATCTGTTAGAGAATAGCACTTGCTAACAATGTTACTTAAAATTGCAATTGACCAACTACACAACACACCCATTAATAAGCCCATGTGATGCATGAATCCAACAAGCAAGAGCATGCCCATGTGCATGCATGAATCCAACAAGCCATAAGAACCTTCTTACTGCAACCGATCAATTACAACAAACACCCATCCACAGTCATGATCACATACATGCATGAACCAAACAAGCCATTTGCCTATTCTCAGTGTTCTTACACCAACACAGGACGGTAAATTTTCAAAAATACTTTCTAATGCATATGATATCATAAACAGAAGCCATGAAATATCGATTTTTACCTGGTTTTCCCCACCTGAAGACTCTGGTTTAGATTGAGATGAAACCGGCAAATGTTGTGAACAGCTAATCCAACCAAGAGAAGGGGAATATTTTTCTATTTCAAAAAATTCCTCAGTTCCAACTGTCTTCTGGTCAGACTCACTACTTCCAGAGTCTTTGTTGCCACCATTAGAACTAATGCTCTCTTTAGAACTTTTGGATTTCAGGCGCAGTTCAATGACAAAATCTGTATTATTAGTAATAGAAACAAGAGAGCGTATACTGACATATCTGTTACCATCCTTAACAGTTACTTCACTGGCAATAACATCATACCCTAGCCTCCAACATGCAGCAGGGGCAGCATAATTCAGCCTAACACTTGTCCAAGGCCCTTCTTTTGCTGGACTAATTTGAATAAATCCAGGTTTACTACTGTGAGAAGATCCCTGCTTGCCATCTTTTACAGCTCTAGGAGAAATTAAAACAGCACATCTAACTCTCCCATGGTTCTTGTGCACATCACTTTGGCATTCCTGTCTCAAGCAGAAATGTCTTATTATAAATATGATCAAATCTGGTAATGTAGCTGTTAGATTTTATATAAAAAAACTACGTCAGTCAAGAAGAAGGAAAAGGATAGCAATAGAATGCGATCTTTTAGTTGTAAATACAAAGCATTTTACCCTCAAATTCATTCTCGAAAGCTCCACCCAAGTCATCTCAAAGTGAAAATTATCCAGAGTTGATTTAGGATGGAGTACTTGAGCTATCTGCTTCAGTGGAGCTGAATAGAACCCTACAGGTTCACCTGCAAGAGCAAACCCAATCAAGAACTTTGATTTGACCACCAAATATAACTTAACATCAAAAGGCAATGTGTAGAAAAGAGATAGGTACCTCTCCCAAGATCAGTCACAATAAACTCCACCATGTAATTATCCTGCATGAGTTAGCAATATTGATAAAGATGAGCGCACGCACACACCAGGAAATTCTAGACTTCAAAAATGCAAGAAAACCCAATATCCATAGCTTTAAGTTAAGTGCCACTAAATGAAGAATCTCCTGTCACATCATGCACATTTGAATTCTATTATTATGGACATGATTTTAGCTCCAGAAATTGTTTTCCTTGACAAAGATTAACTCATAGTGGTATTACTTTGATACTCTACAAAATGCATCTTCAAAATATGATTTTCCAAATTCATTAAATGTTGCAATATTGCTACATTCAAATGCATCCACATCCATCTCAAAGAAATAAAATTAAGACAAGTTTTCTCATTATTGTATATTTGAATCCATAAGTCTAGCAATATCTAATTATGCCCATAATTTTGGCAGAAAATAAATCTAAGATACAGCAGTATATTGTGACGTCAAAAGTTCTGTGCTTCCAGTCAAGCATACAAAACAAACAGGGCAGATTAAATACGGAGTTTTTAAACTGTCATCATGATCCAAACGAATTTGTATTAAGAAATGCTAACATTATTTACAGATAGGCCAAACTAACTCTATCTCTATTGTGAGCAAGGAGCAAGTGCCACCTATCAATGACAGAGTTGTAATTTAGAAAAAGAAACCCTAAAGATGCCTAAGCAAGGGCAATATAAGAAAAATAAAAAAGGTCTTTTAAAAATACCACAACAATGAGGAGAGGCAACAGCCAGACATCAAGAGAAAGAAGAAATAGCTAGAGGAGCTCTCAAATTCAGACGCTCACTCAATCCATGAGGTAAAACCACTTTCATTTTGCTATTGTCGCACATGGTATCAGAGCTGTAACAGCTGAAGCCCTGTTGGAATGTGTTAAGAGTTAAAGGATCGATGGAGAAGAAAACTCAAAAGTCAGAAAATAGGGTTGAATCCTCTGGAAGGGCCTTCATCGCCCTCTGGAAGGACCTATACTTCAGCAAGGGAGATTCAGTCTCATTTTGGTGGCTTAATTCCACCCGTTTTCAGTTTTCTCTTTGGAGGAACATCTTTAAAATCTGAGTTTTTGATTTTTTTTAGAGATTCCAACAGCCTTAATTATTGGTTTTCATATCTATATCGACACATAAAAGGTTAGAGGACTGTGTTGAGAATGGCAGACACCACAAAATCCAGCTCTAATCCTACTGAGTCTACTATGCTGCAAGAAAGCAACTTTCAAAGTCATAATGATCTAGCTTCTGTGGGGGCAGCTTATAGATTTGATGGGAAAAATTATCTAAAATGGTCACAGATTATCAAAACCATATTGAGAGGGAAAAAGAAGTTAGACCGCATTGTGGGCAAGGAGAACAATCCCAATGACAGCAAGTGGAAACTGATGGTGCAATTATTATGGCCTGGTTATGGAACTCCATGACTCCAGAAGTGTGTAAACCTTATGTATTCATGAACTCTGCCATGCCAAGGCCATCTGGGAAACAGTGAGTAAGAAATATTCAAAAGCTAAGGATGATGCACAAATTTTTGATATCCTTCTTAGAACTATGGCTCTTAAGCAAGGTAATAAAAGTGTTACAGAGTATGCCAATCAACTACAAGCTTTGTGGCAAGAGCGAGATCACTATCAGCCTGCAGCCATGAAGAGCCCCGAGGTGAAGGAGTATGTTAAAAAAGAGAGGATGTACCTGTTTCTAGCAGGCTTGAATCCAGAATATGGTCAGGTCAGGGTGCAAATTTTAGGCAAAGATAAGAACCCAGAGATAGATCAGGCTATTGCCTTGATTCAAGGCGAGGAGAGTCGTAGGAGCTTGATGATGGGCTCTTCTCCTAGCATGGAGGCAGCTATGGTGACTTATACACAGAAGGAAGGTAAAGGTGTCAATGCATTTATGACAGGACATGAAGTTCACAATAAGCCTAAGTTTGGAAATCAAAAGGGTGGTCCTCATGCTGAAATAAGTAAATCAGAGCAACTCAGAAATAATAAAGATAGCTTGTTCTGCACATATTGCAAAAAGCCAAGGCATACAAAGGAACAATGTTGGAAATTGCATGGGAAGCCACCAAATAGAGAGTGGGGACAAAGAGGGACTCCTCAAAAAAGGCATGGATACACTAACATGGCTGAAAGCAATGGTCCAGAAAACACATCCTCTAGTGATGATACTCTTGAACGCATCAGATCCCTACTCAACAGCCTTGAAAAGCCTTCAGGTAGTAGTAACCTAATCTATTCAGGTGCGTCTCTATCTTTGTTCAGTTTAAATACTTCAGACATTAGAAATACCCCTCCTTGGATTGTAGATTCTGGAGCCACAAATCATATGACTTTTCCAGCATCCAGTTTCCTCACCTATACACCTTGTCCGAGTACTCGGAAAATAGCTGTAGCTGATGGCTCTCTCATCACTGTTGCTGGTGTTGGTGATATCCAACTTACATCTTCCATACTCCTAAAAAATGTTCATGTCCCCAAAATTTCTGTCAATCTAATTTCCATACAAAAATTAACTCAAGATATGCCTTGTACTGCAATATTTAACAGTAATTACTGTGTATTTCAAACCAAGGACTCGGGGAAGACGATTGGACGTGCTGAGCAAAGGAGCAACCTTTACCTCTTTGAACTATATGGTGGTCCACTTATGGGGTCTGTAGTGTCTGAGTATAAGTTGTTGTCAATACCTATTCAGTCTGTGAGAGAAACATTTTGCTTTATCATCATCACATTGGTCATCCATCCTTTTTGGTCCTTAAGAATATGTTTCCTAGTCTATTGACAAATGTCAAAGTTGAGAGCTTTCAATGTGAAGTGTGTGAGCTTGCTAAACACAAGCGTGTTCCTTTTCCAATCAGCAATAAAAGAAGCTCATTTCCTTTTTATCTTATTCACTCTGATATTTAGGGGCCAACACCTATTTCCTCTATTTCTGGCTATCAATGGTTTGTGACTTTTATTGATGAATGTACCCGGGTAACTTGGACATATCTTCTCAAGCACAAATCTGATCTCAGTATCATATTTCCAAAATTCGTGACCTTGATTAAAAATCAATTAGGGGTTAGCATTAAAAGATTACGGTCTGATAATGCTCGAGACTATTTCAATCAAGTCATTAGTTCTTTTTGTCAAAAAGAGGGCATTATTCATGAATCTTCATGTGTGAAAACACCACAACAAAATGGTGTAGCTGAATGGAAAAATGGCTATCTCCTTGACCAAACTCGATCCCTTTTACTTCAACATTGTACACCAAAAAAATTTTGGGGAGAAGCCATTTTGACTGCCACTTATCTTATAAACATATTACCTTCCAGATTCCTAGACATGAATAGTCCAATAGCACTTTTGTCTTCCTTTTATCCTCATATTCAGTTCTCAAGCAACCTTATACCTTGTGTTTTCGGGTGTCGCCTTTGTTCACATTCATAGCCAAGATAGAGGAAAACTAGACCCTCGAACTCTCAAGTGTGTCTTTGTGGGTACTCCCTCACTCAAAAAGGGTACAAGTGTTACCATCCTCACTCTCAAAAGTTCTTTGTATCCCGTGATGTTACCTTTCATGAGTGTATATCCTATTTTTCCCCTTCTTCTCTTCAGGGGGAGGAATGACCTACTATTGAAGAGGAGGATCATCTCTTTATGGATGGTCATCTTTTCTTTCACACACCAGACATTATGGCTGACACAAACTCCACAGTAAAACCACCTGTAAAGCATGTATATACAAGGAGGAAGATGGCGGCTCCTAAACTCATGCACAACCAATCATCAACCTTGAATCCTTTAAATGAGGTATCAATTTCTACTCCTATTGCAGTGCAGGAACCCAATGATCCAACACCCCTTGTTACTTCAGATGATTCTATGCCAAATCTAGATGTTCCTATTGCCATTAGAAAGCCAACTCGAGAATGCACATAAAGGCCATTATACCCTCTTGCTCATGTCTCCACTTTTAGCAATTTGTCTAAATCCTACAAAGCCTTTTTAGGAAACCTCCATAACACCCAAATACCTTCTAATGTTCATGAAGCTTTAGCTGATGAAAAATGGAGGCAAGCCATGTATGTAGAATTGGAAGCTCTTGAGAAAAATAAGACTTGGGAGCTAGTTCAACTACCGAAGAAAGTTGTGGGGTGCAAATGGGTCCATTGAAAGATACAAAGCCAGATTGGTAGCCAAAGGGTACACACAAACTTACGGGATTGATTTTATGGAACCTTTTGCACCAGTTGCAAAGATGAATACTGTCTTTGGCAGCTAACTATAGGTGGGACTTGCATCAATTCGATGTTAAAAATGCCTTCCTATACGGCAATTTAGAAGAGGAAATCTACATGAATGTCCCTCTAAGACTTGAGAGTAATGTGCCACCACAAACAGTATGCAGATCAAAGAAGGCTTCGTATGGCCTAAAACAATCTCCTAGAGCGTGGTTTGGAAGGTTCACTCAGGTAATGTTGAAAATGGGATATAAACAATGTCAACGAGATCATACTCTATTTATCAAACATTCTAATTCAAGGGAAGTTATTGTGCTCCTTGTGTATCTGGATGACATTATTTTGCCAGGTAATGATAGAAAAGAGCAAGAAGTGGTGAAGAAGTGCTTAGCAAAAGAATTTGACATCAAGACCTTGGGCAGATTGAAATACTTTTTGGGTATAGATGTAGCGCATTCAAAAAATGGTATCTTTATATCTCAACATAAGTATGTCACAGACCTTCTCAAAGAGACGGGGAAGATTGCATGCAAGCCAACCAGTACTCCTATGGACCCTAATACTAAATTGGGAATGGTAGAAGATGATGTATCTGTTAGGCAATACAACTGTGTATACAACTGTCTATCCATCTTTGTACATCTGCCATACTTGTATACTTGTGTATATACATATTCATGTGACCTTGTTCTGATTGATAATGAGATCATCTAATTCTAACATGGTATCAAGAGCCAAACCCTAATTTTTTTCAACGTCGCCGGCCATGTCCGCCTCACTGCATTCCTTCGCGCGCCTGCTCGTCACCGCGCACCCAAGTCTTCCCCGCGCGCCTGGTCTATTCCGTGTCTTCTCTCCACCGCGCGCCTGCGTCTGTCCACGATCATCTCTCTTTTGCCCGGTGCCTCTCGCCGGTGCTTCCCCAGCGCCCTATCTCCTCTTCACTGCGCTGGTGCTTCCGTTTTTTCCTTGGTGTTGGATTTCATGGCCTCTTCCCAAGTCTCCTACCTTCAGAAGTCCGATGTGATGCTTAATGGCAAGAATTATAAGGCGTGGTCCTCCACCTTTCGTGTGCTCCTTCAAGGCCTTAATCTTTGGGGTCATGTTGATGGTACCTGACCAGCTCCAGTTTCTTCTACTGCAGTCTCCACAGGCTTTTCTCAGTCTACTGTTACCAGTGTGTCTTCCTCCCCATCCCAGGACTTGGCCAAGTGGACTGAGGATAATTCGTTTGGCAGTCTGTGATTTACCTACGGCTAAGAAGATCTGGGATCACTTGCGCACTTTATCTTCCCTCCAGTCAGGCAATGCGCTACTACTTGCTACAGACTCTCACTGCCACCTACCAGCGTGAAAGCTCTATCCAGGATTTTTTCGCAGCACTCAGTGGTTTATGGCGTCAGTATGAAAAGATGGCCCCATCTCCTTCTCCAACATGTACCCAGTGTCTCGCCATTGCTCAAGAATGACCATCTCTGCATCTATGAGTTTCTCATGCGTCTTCGGCCTGAGTTCGAGGCAGTTTGTGCTCAGTTTCTCCACCGGGTTACCCCATCATTTGCTAGTGATACTTTGGCTTATGTGCTTGCTGAGGAGACTCGTCTTCGGTCCTTAGATACAGTTCCACCACCTGCTGCTCCCCACTCTGTTCTTGCTGCTCCTCAGCAGATTCTACTGTCTACCACTGCTCCGTAGTTGTCTCCGGCACCTCCATTGCTGTCGTCACCAGGTCTTGATGCTCCCGCCCGTCCTATTTCACAGCCTTTGGGACCAGGATCTAGTGCGCCACAGCGACGGTCTATTCGGTGTCACTACTGTCATGCTCCGGGTCATGTTCGTGCTGAGTGTCGCAAGCTCCAGCTAGCTCAGCAGACAGCACAGCAGCGCGTCACCCCAGCCTCGCATTCTGCTTCTCCGATTGGCCCTCGATCTGCAGAGCAACTTTAGCAGCTTGTCCAGCAACTTTCCCGGAGTCAAGTTTCTCCATCCTCAGCCCCGTCCTCCCTCAGGATACCTCAGACACCTCTCATCCATTGGTCACCTCCGCCCCTACAGGTATCTCTCCATCCTCTTGGTTGCTTGATTCTAGAGCTTTTTTTCATATGATCTATGATGTTACTCACCTTCACTCCTCTTAGCCTATTTCCTCCGACCTTCATGTCATAATTATTAATAGCACCACTCTTCCCGTCACCAGTCGTAACCTTTTACATACCACTCACTTCCACCTTCTCGATGTTGCCTATGTATCCCAACTATCTATGAATCTTATCTCTGCTAGCCAGCTCGCCTCCCTTGGTTACCTTGTTATTTTTTATGAGTTTGGGTGTCGTGTGCAGGATCGTCTTACAGGGAACCTCATTGGAGCTGGCCATCGCCATAGTGGGGCGTATGTGCTCGATCATCTTCGCCTTACGTCATCCTTCGCGTATGTGCACTGCGGAAAGGAAACATCATCATATCATTGAGACTGCTCGTACCCTTTTTATTGCCTCCCATGTTCCACCCCACTTCTGGGCTGAGGCTGTCTGTACTACTATTTATCTTATCAACCTTCAACCCTCCTCTTTTCTTCAGGGTCGCAGCCCCGGGGAGTGTCTTTTCTCAAGCCCTCCACGATATGCTCACCTACGTGTGTTTGGTTGCTTGTGTTGTCCTTCTTTTGCCCTTGAGCGGACTAAACTCTCTGCTCAGTCTATTCCTTGTGTCTTCCTTGGTTATAGTCCTGAACACAAGGGTTATCAGAGTTACAATCCTGCCGCGCGTCGCATTCGTATCTCGCGTAATGTTACATTTATCGAGGATCGTCCTTTCTTTGTTCCTTCTTCATCTACTCACTCCTTCACTACATCGACTAATGTCCAGTTTCTTACCATGTCACCACCACCTGCTTTATCATCTCCTGTGTTACCCACACCATCTCTCCCTTCCCCATCTCCACCTGTGTCGCGCCGCTCATCCTCTCCTCCACCTTCATCTTTGTTGTCTGTTGATCTTCCTGTCCAGGTTCCTATCCAATCTCTTCCCTATCACTATGTTCGTCGCTCTCACCCTCCTCCTGAGCATTCACCTCCAATGTCTCAGCTTTCCTCTAGCGAGTGTCCTAAGGATGATCCTCCTGCACGTCGCTATCCCTTTCGAGATCGCCATCCCCCGACCGCCTCAACCTTGCTTCTCAGCTACTTGATCTACCACTCCCTCCTTCCAGTGGCCCTCCAGAGATGGCTTCTTACCGTGGCGCTGTTCAGATACCTGAATAGCCGGCTGCTATGTCTACTGAGTTGGAGGCTCTCGAGCGCACTTCTACATGGGATTTGGTTTCTCTTTTAACTTGACGTGAAGAATGCTTTTCTTCACGGGGACCTTCAGCAGGAGGTGTACATGCTTCCTTCCCCTGGCCTCTCCTCTCCTTCTGGCCTTGTCTGTCGCCTACGACGCGCCCTCTATGGTCTCAAACAGGTTTCTTGGGCCTAGTTTGCGTGTTTCAGTTCCGCTATGGCAACCGCTGGTTTTCAACCTAGTCTGCATGATCCATCTTTGTTTGTGTACTCCTCCTCTCGTAGCCGGACTCTTTTGTTGCTCTATGTGGATGAATGATCATCACCGGTGATGACCCTGCTCACGTAGAGTTTGTCAAGTTTCACCTTCAGCAGCACTTTCAGATGACTGATCTTGGTCGTTTGAGTATCTTTTAGGCATTGAGGTCACATCTACTTCTGATGGTTTTCAGTCGTTCCAGCAGCGTTACACTTCTGATATTCTGGCTCGGGTCGCTCTCTCTGACTCTCGCATCGCGACCACTCCTATGGAGCTTCATCTTTAGTTGCGTCCTGATTAGGGGACTCTCTTGTCCAATCCGACACGCTTCCGTCACTTAGTTGGGAGTCTTGTCTATCTTACCATCACCCGACCGGACATTGCTTATGTTGTGCATGTTTTGAGTCAGTTTGTCAGTGTACCTACTTCTGTTCACTATGCTCATTTGTTGCGGCTTTTGCGCTATCTCCAGGCGACTCCATCTCAGGGTCTCCTTTTCTCCCATCATAGTCTCTACAGCTTCGTGCATACTCTGATGCTACTTGGGCTAGTGATCCCTCTGATCGTCGTTCTGTTACTGGGTCCTATTTGTTCTTGGGTTCTTCTCTCATTGCCTGGAAGACCAAGAAGCAAACAGGTGTTTCTCGGTCCAGCACCAAGGCTGAGCTCCGCGCCATGGCCACTATTGCTGAGGAAATTGTTTGGTTGCGTTGGCTCTTGCAAGATCTTGGTGTTGCCTCTCATGCTCCAACTCCCCCTCATTGTGACAACACCGGTGCTATTCAGATCACTTTGAATCCCGTAAAGCATTCTCTCCAAGCATATTGGTGTTGATATTTTCTTTTTGCGTGACCAGATACAACAAGACATCCTGATTCCCCAAGTTGTTCCTTCCGAGCACCAGCTTGCTAATTTGTTCACCAAGTCTCAAACACGAGCGCAACATGATTTTCTATTGTCCAAACTCTCGGTGTCTGATCCCCCGTGAGTTTGAGGGGGGTGTTAGGCAATACAGTTGTATATACAGTTGTCTATCCATCTTTGTATATATGTCATACTTATATACTTGTGTATATACATATTCATGTAACCTTGTTCTGATTGATAATGAAATCATCTAATTCTAACAGTATCAATTGACAAAGAAATGTATCACAGGTTGGTTGGGATATTGATATACTTGTCACATACCAGACCAGATATAGCATTTGCAGTTAGTGTCATAAGTCAGTTCATGCATAAACCAAAGAGAATTCATTTACAAGCTGCAAATAGGGTGCTTGAATACCTAAAAGGGTACCCAGGAAGAGGATTACTTTTTAGAAGAAATAACAGCTCACTCTTAGAGGCATACACAGATGCAGATTATGCAGGATCTATTGATGATAGGAAGTCTACCACTAGATATTGTACCTTCCTAGGAGGGAATTTAATAACCTGGAGAAATAAGAAACCGAATGTGGTTGGCAGATCAAGTGCAGAGGCAGAGTTCAGGGCAATGGCTCAAGGGATATTTAAACTTTTGTGGCTTAAGAATATACTGGATGACCTGAAGATCTATGTTGAAAGACCTATTAGGTTATATTGTGATAACAAATCAGCCATAAGCATTGCTCATAATGCAGTTCAACATGACAGAACAAAACATATAGAAATTGACTGACACTTCATTAAGGAGAAACTGGACAGTGAACTCATTTGTACTCCCTACATCACATCACAAGAACAAATTGCAGATATTCTTACCAAAGCACCAAGTGTTCCAATTTTTGAAAACTTAGTTAGCAAGCTGGGAATGGAAACCATCCATTTACCAGCTTGAGGGGGAGTGTGAGCAAGAATCAAGTGCCACTTATCAATGGCAAACTTGTAATTCTGCCACTTAACAATGGCATAGTTGTAATTTAAAAAAAGAAACCCTAGATGACTAAGCAAGGGCAATATGGAAAAAATAAAAAAAGAAGTCTTTTAAAAATACCACAACAATGAGGAGAGGCAGCAGCCAGACATCAAGAGAAAGAAGAAATAGTTAGATGAGCTCTCAAATTCAAACACTCACTCAATCCAGGAGGTAAAATCACTTTCTTTTTGCTATTGTTGCACATCTATTATAAATTCCTCGTTTAGTGGAAGAGTTTGTGTACCCTACCAAATTTTATTATGATCTCTGTGTACGACTTCCAAAACACCATGCTTTCAATCAAAAAATAAAAAATAACCACCATCTTTCTGATTAATGACAGATTAAATGATACATAATTTGTATGTTAGCCCCTGGTCACTTCAGAGTTTTATAAAGCATATATTCAATATGGCCAATTTGTCTCCTAACTACACGGAACTACTACAAAACAATAGAATATCACTTCAGAATTAACTACTACAAAAATGAAAGAAAGTGCTTTTCCACCGCTAAGTTTGTTGTAAAGAAATTACACCTAACAGAAAGTAGCTTGTTACTGTCCAGGGAAGTGAATTTTGAAATTTGCCATAGATTGCATGCAAAACAATATTTGGGATGCGTAAAACAAGAAAATAAAGGATCATAAATTGACAAACACCATCAAATAGCGAGTGTGTAAGGACTTATATCATTGAGATGAATATGTACATAAAATATTGACAACCAATGTATAGCACTTGATATGGACTACAGTCAATTCTGCTACATTTTGCAAATTTGATATCAAAAAATTTGTTGCGTACCAGAGAATCAACTTTAAAAAAGAAGGCCTCCCCCCAATTCACCAATGCAAACCCTGAAGATGAATGCTCATAAATGGATCCACATGTTCTAGCACTTTGTTGCTGCAACAATGTATCACTGGGTTCAATCAAGAACAAGCGGATTGCTAATGTAATAGGACCCTTAGTCATTCCTTCTCCAACAGGTAGCTACAAGAGAAAATGATAAATTGACACTGGGATAAGTACTATTTGAAGAAAAATAATTAAAAAAAAAAGTTTTTGCAAGCAAATAGTGGACAGCACAGAAGAAACCACAGGTTAGTTACAAATATGGTAAGCAACGGAAAATATTTGTGTAAAGAGGAATAACATAACAAGTTACTTACATAGACATGAAATTGTGGGTTAGAAAAGTCAATCTGTGGAAAAGAAAGCCAATTGTACAAGATGCAAGGGGGATAAGCATGCCATGGTCACCCTTCTTTTCTTAAGTACTCTTGTTTTCCACAATAATTTTAACATACAAGTTTGCCTAACCAAATTGAACATGACAAGGTCATCTTACAGGTCAAAGAAATCAAAGAAAAGGCTGAGAGCACTAGAAAAGACATGCAAATGTGTAAAGTAAACATAATGACAGGTCGATATTAAGTATAAGGTTCATCAGAAGTATCAGGAGTAGTAACTATATTTGTTTCAGAAATCAAATGAAGAAAACAGTGGTAAATACTTCATAAATAGCAAACATGAATGCCATGCCTGCCAAAGGGCAGATTGAAGGAAAAATAGGTCTGCTATTTTTTAAGGAAAAATAGAAGATTTTACCTCTCCATCACCAATAATCATTGTCACCATTAATCTTGAAATAATTCCAAGTCTCCCTTTCATATGTGAGTCCAGCATATTTTTTGAAACTGGAACCTTCACAAGTTTGTTATCTCCTGATGGCAACTTAATAATGTCTGAGATCCTCTTGATTTCAGTAGCCCTTATGAATATGTCTTGACCAAGCATGTTAACAGGTATGATATAATAATTTTTCCTGTGATGGACATCAACAACAGATCTCCTCATGTAAGAAGGAGAAACTGCATCCTGTGACAACATTGCACCAAAGAAATTGCAAGCTTAAATGGATGGTAATTTACAAACAAAATCTCAACAACTGATAACTTGGAGAACTATAAAACCACAGAAGCAAAATTCTGAAGAATAATAGGGTGAAGCAACCACAGCTTACTTTATTTTCAATCTTTTCTTGTATTTGACCAAGATTAATCCAGCTAGAGTATGCTTGGCAAATCATATTTGCATTAGAGACAGATATATTCAGATTCAGATCCCTAGTTGATGTCATCCGAAGTTGAGTAGCTTCCCCAGGGGCATTCTGATCAAATTGATACCTGTATCATTAGTAGTATATATAAGCCCAGGCAAGTAGGCTAATCCTTAAAAATATCATGACTAGAATTTACAAGTAAAAGAAATTAAGGCTTAGATGCCATTTTATTATTGAAGCACAAGTCCAGGTTCAGAATAACTACACCATGCCATTTTAAGACCAAGAAACCTGGCACTAGTAATGTGTCAATAAGATGATTCTTTAAGGCAAAGGAAACGACTTCAGAGCTAGAATATTTAAAAGGGAGATCCAGACAAAAAGTCAGCCAAAAAAGGGGCAAAAGCACACTTAATAGAGAATTACCTTAAAAATCCATCCATAGGTTCGATAAGGGGCTCCCAAGCATCATGCTTGTCATTATAAGATTTTGCAGCCAAGGAAAAACTGACAGTAGAATTCAAGTAGTCTGGTCTTCCATGCAAACTAAATCCTATGCTGCTAAGTGAAATGTTAAATAATGGAACCATCTGCAACAGAAAGTAAAATAAGAAACTATGGCAGATAAAGAACAACAGTTACGAAGAAATTAACACTGCATGAACGCTAATGTACTAAAAGTCCAGATAAAGCTTTCTCTATAACTAACATTAGCCATCAATAAAACTACTGTAGAAGCACAATCCATAGAAACATAAATTTATGTAACAATCAGATTCTCACCAGGCCTCCATAATCGTCAAGAACTGCTGCTGAGAAGGTCTTAATTTCTGCATCAATTACTGTATTGTCTGAGCCACTAGTTACATTGGGGGCCGCAAGCCTCAGAGCAAATCTTTTGGGTGGCTTTTTGAATCCATTTCTGACAAGAAAAGTCCCTGACTCATTACCAACACTCCATAAGCTAAAAGGCTTTGATGAAACTTTAGTATCAGATGCATCCCAAATGCTTTCATCGGGAAACTGATCTCCGGAAACCATATCACTGCGTATGCATCTTAATGAACTGAAGTCATCATGCTTTGGGGGGCCTTTAGATGCGACACAACCTAAGACAACAAAGCCTGGAGGAGCCTGGGGCAACCAGAAAGAAATACTCTCAATTCCTCTCTGCTTCTTGATGTGCCCAACAAGTTGAAAATCTTGAGGGGCCTTCAGAAAAGTTTCATCTCCTGTATCATGCATAACTATTGAAGAGTTTGGAGGTTCGTATCTGTTGCCCAAGCAAATTAAAATAAGTCATGGACAATCATCATTAGATATAAGTCAACCCAAAACATCAGGTGCAAGAAAATGTACCCTTGGACAGCAATGTCACCAAGGTAGACCATGCCAGGTGGAACAATCGGACGCCATACAGAGAGTTTCCTCCTGGAGGCTGAACCTTGATTCCACCAGATCAATTTAAAACTTGCAACAGCCTCGAACAGACGCCCAGAATTTAAGAATGCAGATCCTTCTGGCATTAAAGCACGATCATGACTCTGAGAATTCTCTCTGGAACTAGAATTCCTAGCAGCATGAGTTGATGAATTAGAATAAGAAGAAATTATAGGACGAAAATCATATGGTTTAGCAGTGACATTAGTATGTATTGGGTCTGCAGGCAAAAATGATCCAAAAGAATTCTCCACCCGCCAAAAGGCGACATTTTCCGAAGATCTGCAATGACAAAATGACCAAGAAAAACAGAAAGCATTTATGATCCCAGTAAACAAGTACTAGAAGCATGAGGGAAAACTTGTGGTCAACGAAAAGTCAAAGTCATACCCTTCAGTCAGGCCAAGCGATATGCAGTCCTTCAGAGTAGATGGTGATACCAAGGAAGACATGATGCACAAAGCAGAGGACAATGATGGCACTTCTCTACCAGAGGAAACCACACAACCAACCGCAACAAAACCTTTAGGAGCTATTGGAAACCAAACAGAAAAGCCTTCTTCTTGACCATAGTCATCATGCTTCAAAATATCCCCAGTGGGACCATGGTTCCCTCCACTGGTATTTCTGATACTGCATGGCCATATTAGCCTGAAAGAGATGGGTCTCTTGACTCTTACAAAACTAGGATTAACAGCGAGAACTCCTTTCGCAGGTGGCTCATTCCTAGTGCACAGAAAAAAAGTAAAAAACATCAAATATTACAGATATGAAACATTAGAGATAATCAAAGATATGCATACAAAGGAGTCAAACAGTCCCCCAGAACAGCAAATCCAGATGGTGCACGCGGTCTCCAAAAAGCATATGTTCGATCTTTCTGGCTATCTGAATGACAAGAAACTACAATTACGGCCAGCTCCCAAGACAACAAATGAAATAGCAACTCAGTGAGCATTACGAAGAATAAATGATGCAAAATTCCCATACCCTGGATTATTCCAACTTTATCAAACTGAGAGCAGACTACTGATACTTTCTTGGATGCCATCCTAAGAAATGCCAAAATATCTTCCTCAACAGCTAAGATGAGTCTCAAGATGCTGAACGAGAAATTCATGAATATATCAGATACTACAAGATGCATGTTGGTTTTCTCCGAGGCATTAGAAAATTTTACACTGGTATCAAAGGGCTCCAAAACCCTGATTCCATTGCTCTCCACTTTTAATTCAAGAACATTTCCACTTATCTCAAAGCTATCACTCTTCAGGACAATCCTGCATATAGAAATAATATAATCAGGTCTTTTCGATGTATTGTCATCTTCAATACAAAGCAGTTCATAAAACTGAATTTCTCCTGTTACCATTCAGTATAACCCAACCATGAAATCTTCTTGTTGAAAGTTTTCTACCTTCAAAATCAGACCACAAACACTATATAATAATTCACAGACTATACAATGAATATCAGCTATGATTACCCTCAAAAAGTATCATGAGCATTTAAATTTCAGCAAAGAAAGATTGAACATAAAATCCAGAAATATATCATAAGCTACATAGATCTCAGTGATGATTAAGAAGATCAGGATGGTTTCGGACTGATTGAAAAGTTTGGACTTTGAAATAAGCAAGGAGCACACTGAAATGCAAAAGAAACTCTGCAATCTCCATGAAACCATTAATACAACCGCTAGCCAATCACCCATTGAAGCATCAAGACACGTGCAAATTTGCCAAGCAGTTTTAGAAATAGCACCCCCACCTTCCCAGTGTAATTATTAACTCATCATTGACAACAGAATTAGTTACCACTGGAATCAAACAGCTGAATTTCTTCTCATATAAAATTTATCTCAAATTTACTTGTGAAGCAGGATTTGGTGTCATTAATTTAGTTACAGCTCAATAATATATTTCTTTGGAAGGGCCAAAAAATAAAATAAAAAATTATTGCATGCTCCAAAAAGCCAAGACAAAGAACTAGAAGAACTGACATATTTCTGAATAAATTTCCAGGTAACATCTTAATTTCAATATGTTCAAAGTTCATAAATAAATCACTGACAACTGATAATACTCAGATATATTGCACTACTATAAAAGAGTATGACCTGCTGAGTACATCCAGATTGGCATGCATAACCTTGTTCGACAATAGTAAAGATTCTTTAACGTCCTTTGAAGTACTGTAAAAGGTGAGCTCTACACCAATTGCCTGAAAGATAAATGAACAACAAAGAATTTACCAAATGACAATTGTTTAAAGAAAGGAAAAGGGCCTTTTATTTGAATCAGGTGGGACTGATGAATCAAGAAATAGACCTTTGAAGCCATACTGCATAATAGAAAATTTTGAACTTACCGAGAAAACAGAACAATATTTTGTCACATTGGCAATTATAAATACAGCATACCTTCAACTCTAAATTTAGATCTGTGAACTTTTCGACAACATTGTTTTCAGTAATTCCACCATCCATAATTTCATTGTGTGAATGCAAAGAAGCACCATTCTCATGCTCAAAATAGACATGATCACCTTCTGAGACTGAATAACTACTGTTACCACCCAGAAATACAGAACAATCTAGATAGGCTCCATCCTGCAATAACATAAATTCATTAGATCTGATCTCAACAACAATTAAGGAAATTAGGTTTCCGGGTAGAGATAAATACCACTATAGTAACATTCTTAAATTGCAATTTTTTGCCATTTCCAATATAGATTACTGTCTCAAGCCTGGGAACAGAAAGAACTTTTCCCTCCCTATCCCGTAAATATAATCTGCCACCTTTTCCATCGTATATGAAATGATCAAATCTTTCATCATCAGCAATCAATGGTTTTTGAGGTGAGATTGAAAATTCCGGTGAAGGTTGGAAATAGACAGGTTGATCCAAAATAATTGCACCAGCGATGTAAAGTAGGTCATCTTCCTCATTTGACAGGGTGGCACGTAGGGATGGAGTAAAAAACTCAGTGATTGCTAGTAAAAAATCAAGAGCCACAAGTAACTTTGGTCTCTGAATAGACAAGGATATATCTATCGAGGATTTCCTGAACAAGATATCAAGAATAAGCATTGAAGGAATTGGTTCAAAACCAAAATATTCCAAAGCGTCTTTTTCCCTGGAGTGATTTAAACGTTGAATATCATCACCATCATAAAAAAGAGATTCAAAAGTAATACTCCCAGATTTTCCTATCGCAAGCTTAGACTCTTCTTTGGTTCCTTCACGGTCATCAATGACAGAGAAACCTCGAAGAGTTGCAAAAAGATAACTCTCCCCACTTGAATTTGATTTGTAGAGGAGCCAGGCCCCACTTGCCTGCAATAATGTGAGGATGATGAAACTTAATAATTTCATAAATTATGCTTAAGAGTTCATTAAAATTGTCTTGGAAATGATCGTTAAGGAAATTTATCACTCAACAATCTTGCCCAGTGATTCACTGTCCACTAACTAGGAAGGATCTTGTATATGTCAGGATTCAAACTTCTACTATACTTTGTTTCTGATACTAGGGCTACTTAAATAATCAAACTGATACCAAACCTACGAATGATAACAAAGATAATTGTACCACAGTGTTTAGGCAATCACACCAGGAGAATCTACACAATTACACCTACAGAATCTACGCAATCACACTTAGAAGAAAAAGGAGATCACATCCTCAAAATAAATAGCAGAAAGCTAAATAAATTAAATTCATTCATTAACTATTAACTACGCCCTTAGATAAGATCAATCTCTCTTCAATAGAATTTAGAAAACTTCTGAGATAAACAAGATGAATTTAAAATTTATTTAGTCATCGGGTTATTAATTAACTCGACTTAGAATAAACTTCAAAACAAACCCAACAGATTTGACACACTTCTGCAGGCCAAAATCTGAAAATACTATACGTATCACAAAAATTTAATTTAGGACACATAATTTAAATTCTTAGTTTTCTAAACCTAAACCATGTCAAATAATAAAACTAGATGACAAACACCATTCTACATCAAATGTATAACTAGCTAAGAGATCTAAAATCCTATGTCAAACAGTGATGCTAACAACAAAGTCATCTTCATCAGAAGTTAATCAAGCCTGCACATGTTGAACGTAGACCATATAATCATGATTTTTCAGCAAATATTTCTCAAAGTTTAGAATACTGAATTACAGAACAAAGAACTGAAATATAGCATATAGTAAGTCTATTTATCCTGACAATTGAAATGAATAATAATGTATAAACAGTTTAAAAGCAATATTAAAACACCTGAACAGTAGCTAGAGGTGAATCTCTTGTGATCCCAGAATGCAAAGAAAGTTCTGCCAAGTTAACTGAAACTGAAACTTTCATAACTACCCAAGTTCGTAGTTGGGTGTCAGATTTATCTGAACTTGTAACAAGGGAAACAGGATGCTCCAGAAGGCTATCAGAAGTATCATCAATTTTTCCCAGAGGAGGAACAACATGTGGAGTCTCAGAGAGATTAGCTAATGCGCACTCTGTGATAATTTCATATTCTTTATTTGACAAAGATGCTTTTAGCTCTTCCACCTGGTGATTATTCGACACAACCCGAAAATAAAAAGAGAGAAGATAAGACTTTAAACATTAATAGTTTTTCACAACATCATACCACTTAAAAAGAAAATTTACAGAACCAGCAGAGCAGAACTTCCAGCAGGATATCAATTACCTTGATGTCTGCTTCTGTTGTTGGAATTAGATGCAACATGTCACGCAGAGACCTTTGAACTATAACAGAAAGGCCTTTGACATCTTGAATAATATTTTCCCCTGATACTGAGTCAAAACCAACTGACAAATTGATGTCTTTAACCTACAACGGCCAATGTTGCACTTAATATGGTTATGATGGACACCAATATGAAGATCGTTGACCCACAATTCACAAACTTTATGCAACATCAACTTGAGAGAATAAGAAACTTTTGCATAAGTTTGAACTTGAAGACCAAAAATAACTAGATCATCAAAAAATGACATAATTATATAAAATGGATTATCACTTTCTAGTATTACGACCAGTGAAAAAAATAGAAATCATGATTAATGTCAGATAAAAGAAAATCAGAATGATATCGCTCATAAATATTTGCAATGCAAAAGCAAAAATACACAGTGACTTCAAAACAAGCCCATAATGCTGAATAGACACATCAAATACGCTGTGAACGGTAAGTGTAAGTCTAAACAATCCTGCTCACAAAAAAAGAAGTTTGCTCAAAAAATCTATGGTTGAAAGTAGTAAATAATATTCTATCCAGTATGCATGACTAAAAGAAAATCTGCAAATCTCCCGAAAATTAAACATATCTTAGTCAATTATATCATTCTCATTTGTTTCAAGTTCTCAGTACCACTATCACTTCTTCGACCAGTTTCATGTACAATGAGCCTGTCAAAATCATATCTTGATAAATGAGACAAACATCAAAATGGTAAAATAACGGAAGTATAAACTAAATGTTTTCAAATGGTTCTATTACTTAGATTTCATAAAGAGAGGTTCTATTACCATGGACAAACCAAACAAATATTAGCTGGGGATAATTAATTTACAGTACCTTGATGGTCAATATTTCCATATGGACAGCATTCATATCATTCTTGCTACCACCAAGCCAATGAAATGTGTTTTGGATGGTAATATGAAGCACATCAAGTTTTAAGTAACTGCAAAATCAACACAATTGCTTCAATAGAAATTCAGAATAGACAGATGGAAAGTAGAATGAACTAAAATGAGTCATGGAGAAAATCAGTTTGGCATTGTACTCGGAACTGTCTGTTCTCCTTGGCATCAGAATTATAGGATTTGTCAATGAAAGGTCCAACTTTAAAGCAGGAGATCCTTCAATTTCACTTTTTGTGACCCACTTCTCTGAATTGCTTATATGATCCTTCAGCTTAACGACGCTCTCAACATTGCTTGGTGCAAGACCCATAAAGTAACTAGCAACCTGTATATCACTCTTATATAGTCACCTAAAGAAATAGATCCAAAGATGACAGAAATTCAAACATATACCTCCTGCACAAAACGGTTCAGATACACTATCCGCACTTCTGAAAGCTGCCCATTAAGGCTATATTCATAACCACTGTAGTCCTCATCAGCAGCATTAAATGAGCTAAAATCCAGCTGCAAGTTATAGGCAAATATAAGTTTTTCCAACATGTTTCTTATAAAGAATTTGTAATGAATGCCAGAAGCAAATGTCAAGAAGATATTGTCTGAATGAAGTATTATAAAGCCAACTAATTTATAGTAGATTACCCTATCAAACACAAAACCAACCCCTAAAATTCATACAGAAATAAGATAAGAGCACTGGCTACAGAATATACTGAAAAGAACTCTCAAAAGAGGGTTCACTAATACGACCCATAAGATCAATAAAAGTTTGATCTGCACTAGAAAATCAATGAGTTATATTAACCAGAAAAATCTGATTAAACATAGAAAATATATTGAATGAAACTAGTAAATGCATCATTTGTTACCTCAACAAAAGAACTCCCTCCTGGATTCCTCATATGACAAACCCAGAAGTATGAATGGCCGACTGGAAGACTGTCATCACTAATTTTCAGGTTTCCAAGTGAAGCTTTAAGGTTAAAAGACGCAGGAAAAACCTTCCACAAACATCAGAGTCAAATGAAGATATTCAATACAACAAATGGCATCGAATAAATATTTAGGCAAGATGACTTGCAGACCTTTATATCAGTGAGCAAATTATTTTGTAATAAAGTAGCAAGGGAAGTCCCATCTTCATTCATCAAGACTATCTCAGCGGTGGTCATGTTCAATGTCATGAAGAAAATGACTCTATTTTTTCCTTTCCCAAGTAATCCTTTTACAACTGGTTCTTGAACCACAAAATCATGATCACCACTTGTGTCAACCTTGGCAAAAGATTCCGTGATGACAGTCGAAGAGTTATCAGCAAAAGAGTCAGTATCATGACTGTCTTGAGAAATGTTTATTGCATCAACAAATTCCATTATTGCAATGATCGTCGGTCTATAACAGAAAAATGTCAACATAGAAAGTGCAACCAGCACCTGTTCACAATGGTCATAAAAGAAAGAGTTGAGTAACCTTCCACTATTTTGTTAACAACTGATGGATAAGTTGAAATTCAAGTGGGCAATGACTCACCTGGTTATCTATATTATTGTACAGAGGAGAATCTTGACCATAGATGATAATTTGAGCTTTCACAAAGCTATCTAATGCATCATTTTCCTTTAAGTTATTGCTTCTATCTTCAAGTCCTGGATCAGGTATTAAACCTGCAATCCGACTAAAGCTAGGAGGATCTATGAAAAAAATTTTTGATGGGAAGGAACTTTCAGCAGCAAAGTACTCAGGCATACTCCCTTGACGTTGAAAAGGTTGTTCAACCAGATCATTAACATCATCCGTTGCTTCAAAAAATTTATCATCTTCTCCATCATTTTGCTCTGCTTCATCACCACCTACACCTAGTGCAGCCGTACCAACAGAGGAAGGGTAGGAAGCAGAAGCAGTGGCTTCTGTGCTATTTATAAAGGATCTCGCAAGGTATCGGCATGTAGTTGTTTGTGCACAACCAAATTGATCCTCTATTTCCAAAGATTTTAAAATGGTTCCAATCAAAATATTATTTGCTTTCATCAAGAGCTCAACCTGGTTTCACAAAGAAGAATTCCTTGAAGAAAGCATCAACAAACAATAGAAAGAGAACAAGAAAGATGTGCTTTAATTATCAAGGTTACCTGGCCACCTTTTGCACGAAACTCAAACAAAGGACTTTCTTTATCAAGAAGAATCTTCTGAAGACTTTGATTTCTCTAGAGACAAAATAAGCATAAATCTTAAATGTTACTTTAAGAGTGTGGTAATGAAAATTCTGGTTTAAAGTATTTATTTTCAATGCCACCTGATAACTACAGCTAAAACAAATCCTTAGTTCATCAAGGACGCCAGTAACAAAAAGCTTCTCCACACTCAATGACCTCATCATGATTTTATCTGAAGATTTGGTTTCAGACGTCCCAACTGAAAATGATTTATCAGGTGGACCAGTTATGGCAGAAGAACCCTGTTTAGAACAGAGGCCAATTTCATGAAATCCAGTTGTAGCAGTAGAGAATTACAGGAAAAGTATATAAAACAGGCCTGCAACCATAACTAATAGTATCTTTTTATATCAGAAATGTATTTGACAGGTCCAGATTAACAGTCACAATAATATATATTAAATTCCCTTCCAGGGATAATAAAACTATTATCAATAATTGATAAATAGACTGTGACAGACACAATGTAGATATTTCAAACTCTCATTATATTATAACTTAGAAACTCAACATTGTTGTTCTCTAATCCACCGGGGTTTGTGTGGTACAGACCCAGCAACTTGTTCATTTTGTTTCACCACGGAATAATTCTAGAACAATAAACTGAAAGAGGAAAGTAGTTTCTTCAAAAGAGAAAGCAGGTTTTGTCATGTCAAACTATGGTCCACACATTGTTGTGGTTCCCTCCCACTACTCTAGCAGTGAGGTCAAGATTCAGACAAGGCTGCATTCTCAAACAGACCATAATCTCCGTTTATTTCTTAACATGTTACCTGATGGAAATATAAAATACTTGGCCTTCGTATCATGAATTACCAGGAAAGATAAACCAAAGACAAAAGGAAAGATATTATCTATCATCAATAGTTTATGATATACATTCAGTAGTAAGTTCATTCGGGCCGGCTTTTTTATTGTTTCATTTTTTTTTACACCTTTTTTATGAATAAACTTAATACTGCAGAAAGATGGGTCGGTAAAGAAGACAGTAAACTAAATTTCAATGTAAATAAAAATATTTTGTTATAAACATGCTAATAAGAACAGAATAATCTACCGAAGCTCGATATATAGCTGCTTGCAGACGATTTTGCCAAGATCTTCGAGATTCATCAGAATCACACCTCATAATCAAAGCAGAGGCATCTTCCACAATCTGCAATCTCTTGAGAAACATCTACAGATTCACTAACAATGAAAAGAAAGGAATACAAAAATCATTATGCATAAAAGAAGACCTTTGGATTGAGTTGTCCTGCATCACACACAACTAGCACATTTTCGATATCACCTAAGAGTGTAGTAGGAACCTGATGGACTTGTTTACCAAGTAAACTGCCAGTAAATCCAAGAAAATTACTCGTATCAGAAATCACGTACAAAGTAAGGCATGCAAAATGGGTCATGGATAGGCAACTAACTTCAATCCTTTGTTATCATAAATCAACACAAGACATAACTAAGAAAATAACAAAAGGAAGCAAGTGAAGACAGAAGCATTAATACCTGAAAAATTTGTTTATATGATTTAGATGAAGGATTCTCCAAGATATAAAGGAACGGCCCAACTAGACAAAAATATCTTCGTTGCCATACAGCTTCTCTATTTCCCACGCCCTGTTAAGAAAGATTCAGTTGGCCATAAAAAAGAAGTATATATCACAAAACATATAGTCCAATATTGTGTTCGGTTTTCAACTAGTATCCATGTGATCATTAACCTATTTACCTAGTATAATTATGTCTGGACACCTCCATCATTAGAGTATAGAAAGATGAAGCTTACTTGCTTGATATTCTAAGGTCATACATCTCCTCAAGCAGAACAAATGCCAACAGCCAACATCAACCATGCATATGTGATAGAAATAGCATGCATTGTTCCCCATACAAGAGGAAATTTCATTGAAACAGTTTTGTAATGAAACACATAAGCACAATTAACGGTAACCATGAATTTACCAGCACCTATTGTTACCATGAAAACACATAAGCACAATTCACTGCCACCATAATTTACCAGCACCTATTGTTACCATGAACCCTCAGAAATACTGAAGCTGAATACAAAAGTAAGCTTATCCTTTGAAGTAAGAACTCATTCTCCATTCCACAGCAACTGTTCCAAAAGAACAGTGAAGAAGAAAGTAATTCAACTGGGTGGCTGCCCGTGCCAATGACACCTACTACTGCTTACACTGATCCATTTATGATGGGTGGCCCTTTCTCAAATCAATGACAGCATAAGATATTTAAACATTACTTTGGATGCCAATGGAGGCAATGATGCCTATCAATGTTGTAGTGTCCTCAAATTTGGTCATGTGTGTAAAAATAACCATGAAAAATCTCAAAACATTTCCATGACAATTTTCCAAAACAATAGGCCTATGCTCTGTACAAAGACAAATCAGGAAATCAGAATGAAACAAGCCATCATGAAAAATATCAAAATATTACCATGGCAATTTTCCAAAACAATAGCCCTATGATCTGTACAAAGACATGAAACAAGCCACAGTAGCACAATCAAATACGACATTACATTTTTAAATAACAGAAAGCAAACCTTCCATGAGAGGAGAGACAACCATCCCTCAAAATCAGCCTGATTCCAAGGGCAGACCATGTCTGGGCTACTACCATCATCCTCCTCGAAGATCTTCACAACTTGCAATAACCGGTGATACCTAGCAGGGGAAAAATGAAACCCCAAACACGGTAACCTTACAGCAAGTCTAGTTGATGGGTAGAAAGGATTTTCAAACTTAATCTGTAAGGTACAATGAAGTCAACATTTGACCAAGGAATATATTTGCATACACCAAAATCTAGTTCAAAAGAAAGAAAAAAAATGCAGAAGAAACAGATAGAAACCTGTTGAAGCTTTATGACAATTGCACACTTGTCTATTACAGGTAAAATATTGTGCTTATTTTGATCAGTCACAAGTGGTGCACCCCACCAATAATCACCATCCACCAAGAAAGCAGAGACATCACTTAGAACCAAATTAAATTGCAGGTACAAATCCTTTTCCTTAGAGGAGTCATGCTCTTGCATGTCCTGGTCATAGAAAACATATTAGTTAATCACCGAGGAACTCTCAGAACCAAGTCAACATTCAAAGTTCCAACATGCTTGACCTTTGTGCACAACATAAGATTTCCCAAGTCTAGTAGGAGTTTAGTTGAGTGAGAGCTATCTGGGGAAAATTTGGTTGGAATAGTAATTTTAGGGGCAGCAATGTCCACATCCAAGAAAAACCTGTCATAACCAAAGCTCCTCAGTATTCATATCACTGAAAGCAGAATTAATGAGACAGAAGAGCATGACTGATGTTTTTCCCTGTCAAATATGGAAAAAGCACAAAGAAGCATAAACTTTGGCCAGACAAGATCATAACAAACCCATATCACAGTACGTTCATTACAAGGCAATAAACAGGCATGCGCACACAGAGAGGCAGCAATTAAATCAAACCAATTATTACAAAGTTAATAAAACAGTTCTTAGCTCATACTTGCACAAAGAAACAAAAATCAAGTACCAAATAGGTTTCACTTCCTCCATCAAAATAAGACAAGCAGCACTATCATACCTCAAATAAGGTCACCTGTGTGAATACATACCTGGAGTAATCTTTTAATGCTCTGGTGACTTGTTCTTGAGCAGTACGTTTGACTCCATCAATGGTCATCTTCATGAAGAACATAACCATTAGGACTAAAAAATAAGCACAAAGCAGACCTCTATGTACAATTGATAAGGCATTAATGCAGTACCTGCACTGCAGCTGCTGTCTCCAAAGCAATATTCTGACTTACAGCAGTGCCACTCTTGAAGAAGGCAATAATTTGATCCACAGAATCCTTCATGTACTGGTAATATAAATATCATAATTGACTACTGGACAACCTCTAAACTCTTGACACTAACATCTAAATACTAAATACTATTGCCATAAGTGAACATACTGTCATATAGCATGGAGAAGCTTTGACAGCAAAGCTCCAGTCCACTTCAGCATCAAAAGGCTTGTAACTAAAAGTACCAACCAAAGAATCAGAAAGAGTAGCACTCTGCGTAAGAAATAAAATCATATTAGAGTTGACAATTTATAGTATGAAGCGCATATAGCAGATAGAACACCTAACCTCCGCCAGGAGACCGGAAGGTGAGGAAAGCCTATAAGAACCCAACTTCAAGTTGAAAACTTTTGTCTCCAAATAAGATTTTATGGAACAATGAAGCCCTTCGCATGATAAGTCCGCAAGGTAAACCTGATTGTCGGTGACAAGCTTTGATGCATTGTGCTTCATGTTAATTTCAAATAACACATGAAGTAAATCGCCTTTATCATAAGCTGTCAATAAGTTTTCATCAGAACCTTCCTTGTAGCCAATAATTCTATTTAGTTGTTCCCAATCTTCCTCAGTGAAACCCCTAGGTTCATTTTCATCCTTCGTAGATCCACCCCTGGAAAGATGGTGACACTTTATCACTCAAAATGTTAATCATGCTACATAAATAAAAAGTAAGAAAACCAACCAGCCAAATGGCCACCAAGATTTCTTGGTCTTCAGTCCCCTCTGTTGATTGTCCAATTCTGTGGACTGATCAACAAATTTGTGTGCCACCATCCTTCAAAAATAACATCGAGAAAAGATGAATAACAATAGAAGAATATTTATGTGTCATGAGTGCTGATATGTCAAGTAGGAACCCGAAAAACATGTCATCCAAACAGGAAATTTGTTTATAAGTAAAATTAAGCAAATTCTAACATTGAAAATTGAAAAACATAGGTGTTATACAGTGAATGAAAATCTCAAATTATCACAAAATCAACTGGTTCTGGTATTCCACTCCCTTACATGAAACACCAACATATTATTCCTATCGAAATTACTAAAGACCTTAAATTGCCTCAATACTAAAAGTTGTTACCTCCACTGAAGAATAACACTGATATCAAGCTCCCTATCCATTTTTTCAATTTCCTTGTTGTGATCTACTGCTGAATGGATCATGTCGGGCTTAAGGAGAGATGCATATAGTGGCACATATTTCTTCTGAAGTCTTGCATACCTCAAAACCTGTTCCCAAGACAGTTTTCCACTACAAAATCCAACTTTACAGCATAAGAAAGCACACTTAAAGAAGGTGAAACAGATCAACTAATTAGAATATCAATGTCAAATAAAGAACCATCTATTTGTCATAAATGAATGAATGGCGTGTGTGTGTGTGCGCATTGGTGGGGGGTTGGGGGGTGCGGATTCTTTGTTCTTCGAATTGACCAACAAGCACATACAAAATTCAAAAATGGAGGCCAACAACCTAAAGAAACCACAGGAACACTAAGAGACATAATTAGATCATCAAAAGCTTGTAACAGATAAGTTAAATTTTATCTTCGGTTTTCCAGAAAATTAGAAAACTTCGTAAAAAATTATGAAAAGATCTCAAGCCCATATCATGTACCAAAATATTTGCGAATTATTGAAAAGCAGATCACAGTCGCAAGGAACTTGATATAACAACACCCAATTAACCTTCAAACAAGCAGAAAGTTCACACAAGTATTGTCCTTCAATAAAACCAAATAAAAAAAGATGCGAATTTGAATCTGTTCAAAAGCAGTTTCATCGGTTGGACAGAACTGACCCACGGCAGATATTATCAATTAAAAATTTGCACAAGTAGTGTCAATTATGAGTCGTTAAGCAAACAAGCAGAAAGTTCACACAAGAATTGTTCTTCAAAAAAAACCAAATAAAAAAAAGATATGAAGACAAATGTGTCCAAAAGCATTTGCATCTGTTGGAGAGAATTGACCCATGTCAGATATTATCAATTAAATATTTGCACAGGTAGTTTCAATTATGAGTTTTATGTCAAAAGGGCAATAGAGTGTTAGCTGTCACAAACAATTCTGAAAAGCATCATACAGGATGACGAAACCACAGTAAATCAAAAGTAGTCAAAAGAACAGAAGATTCCGATATTATTCTAAAATTCATCCAAGTGCATTAACTACCTTGCAGCCTTCATCTCATCAGTCACCACCTTGTAAGCATACTTCCACCAAGACCTGGGGTCAGACTTCACGGGAAGTTGCGGGCGATAGTGAGCGTATTTCAGACGTTTATTGAAGGCATCAAAGTTATCTGCCAACTTCAAGACGTCCCTGTAGCAATCCTGCATTCAAATAGTCAGACCTGCTTAAGGTAACTACATCCATACAACCAGGCCAGCTCAAGATAAAACAAATCCCTCAGCAGGGAAAAAATCCAAGATAACCCAACAATACCTTTGATAAACATAATGTAACATTATCCAGATTGACTACAGCTTTTTGTAATGCTTGCCCAGTATTTCTAGATTCATCCAACCGCAGCTTTGTGTACTTCGCATTCCCTGTGACTGGTTGTAGAATGTAGCTATGTTCTTTCAGAACAAAACCATCAGACTTACCGCCCCTACTTTCCAATTCAAATATCTACAAAGCAAATTGATACCTATTACATCACAATTTCTTCAACCAAAAGTTTAGTTTCAAATTACACTAAAAGGATAATACCTGGCTCCACTCAGAGGGCAGCACATCCTCCCAGGGTTTGTCAATTCTCCATGGATGAATATTAGAATCAAAGTAAAAAGACAACCGTTCAAGTTCTGCAAACTGCAAAATGTTCAATGTGCACAAAAAAAAGGATTCAAAAGCAAGTATCCTGTCAGCTTAAGAGATTCAACAAGAGAACTGGAAATCAACAGATTCCATGCAGCATGAGGAACACAGAACCAAGAGGAGAGGCAAAGATATGTGCAAGGGATAAAACCAAAAAACAAGAAGAAAGGAACAACAATGTCCAAGGAAAATCCCTGTTCAGTAATCAAAACCTATAGTGATGACTTTCAAGACAACCCCAAGAATGGTAAGAGAAAAATTACACAGGTCCCTATCAAGCAGTTCAAGCACTGCAGCAAATCAGCATTCCATCTATTTTTTAATAAAATGATATCATGCACCATGATCGGAGCTAGTGCTATTAAATGAGCAAGAGAAAAATCTTGTACCTTCTGAATGCGATCCAAAGCACCCCCAGTAGCAAATGTTTCCTTGCCAAGATCATCAACTGTCACTGCAGAAAGCCTTGAAAGTGTTGCTCCCGCTGCAAAGGGGTGGCCAGGATTGCTGCAGAGAGGTCACAAGACTTCACCTATGATCAAGTATAGAAAGAAAAGAAGAGCAGAATGTTTTACCTCTCAAGGTCTTCATATCTGATGTGAATATTAGTAATGGACAGCTTGAGGTTTCCAATTATGGTGTTAATCAATGAGCCCAGCCAGGATGTATTCTTTGCCAAGGAAGATAACAGTTAGCTAAAAAAACAGAGAATCTCCAAAGTTATCTATTAAAAATGGGAATACTAAATCATCACCCGAGCATATAGTATCCACAAAGGCAGTATATGTACGCATATATGAAGCCAAATAATATAAAGAACTCATTAAACCATGATGTATTTGGTCTTCATTTAAGATACCACTTAAGAAGAAAAACAGAGACCCTCCCAACATATCTTTTGAAAATGGAATCAACAGATAAATTACTAAGACTATAGTAAGCTAACACATAAACCACCATTCAGCCAAACATATGAAAGACATCAAGCCATGATGCATTCTTTGTCAATAGAGACAACAAAAAACTTTTGGAAAAAAAAAATAGAAAAGCTACAAAGCTATCTTTTAAAAATGAAATTACCCAGATAAATGCCTAAGCAAATACTAAACAAGCATGCTGAACAGATAAACCACAATATAGTTCAATCATATGGAGAACATTAAACCACCGAGGCCTAGTAAAGCAATAGGTGTTGTGGTTAGGCAAAGGGCAAAGGGCAAATGGCAAACAACAAACGGACAACAGTTGCACATAGTGACAAACGAATGAATAACAAAAAAAACCAAACATAATTCATCTGAAGTTTCATGTTGATCACAACAAAACAGATAACAAATGCATTCAAAGATGGTTTGCATCAATCATTAGCAATAGGCAGGGACAAACATTCACAAAATATATCTCTACAATAACATCGCACATAACCACCCAGTCAAGTAGTAAAGAGGGAAGCCACCAGTTTGTTTATAAATAGGTCAAATAAAAATCATGGATAACTAGCGAATGAATAACAAAAAAAAATGTTGATTCAGAACTAATACAGATACCAAATTCATTCAAAGATGATTTGCACCAATCATTAGCAGTAGGCAGGGACAAACATTCTCAAAATAAATCTCTACAATAACATTGCATATAACCTTCTAGTCAAGTAGTAAAGAGGGAAGCCAGCAGTTTGCTTATAAATAGTTCAAATAAAAATTCATGGATAACTAGAATGAATAACAAAAAAACTAATACAGATACCAAATTCAATCAAAGATGATTTGCATCCATCATTAGCAGAAGGCAGGGACAAACATGCACCAAATAAATCTCTACAATAGCATTTGCATATAACCTTCTAGTCAAATAGTAAAGAGGGAAGCCAAAACTTACTGTTTCTAGCTTGAGATGCTGCTGAGACTCCAACAGTTTCATCTCCATTTCCTACATCAAGAGAAAAAAAAGTGTGTTCTGAATTCAGCAGCGAAAGGTGAAGGCACTAACTTTTCAGCTTATCTTACTCGAATTCTGTTCTTTTTTGCTTCTTGTAAAGCATCTTCACTCGAGCCTTCAACTTGTAGTGCAGGCTCAGCTAATATCAGTATGCGGTCTAAAGAAACTAGAACTGGTTCTTGCCCTAGCCGGCTCCAGGGAACCTAAACCACAACATAAACCATTACAGGATTAAGAACAAAAATAACATAAAACTACTTATTTACACCTAAAAAAGAGCCAAAACACTAAACCTTAATCTTCACAGACCCCAAGAATCCAGCCTTCACTCTCACAGGCAACTTCAAAGCATTAAGCGCCTCTGGCCTCAGTTGCATGTTCTTCAGTTCCACATCACCTAAACCATCATTTGAAACCATAAGCATGAAATCACTTAAACAGAAAATACATTAAAAACCATCCTCTATAACACTACATTGATAAATCACTATAACCTAACACCATAACCCTCATATTCAAACCAAAAAATATAGCTCAATTTGGTTCTAAGATTGATAACCATAAGCTCTTCTCCAGCTACAAACAGCAAGAAATTCAAGAAGAGCAGGGACTATGAAACAAAACTAATCGAAACAATTCCAAACGTTAGAATGTAAGAACCCAAGCCTAAAAACCCAATCAAAGAAAGCACTAATAACAGCAACATCATCGATCACGCAAAGAGAAACCTAAAAAAAAAGAGCAAAGAATCAAGCAAACAGAACACGGATTTAAAAAACGAACAGAAAGAGAATGGGATAGCATCTGATCATGAAACCCATCAAGAATCAAAAGCGAAAAAAAAAAACAAGAAGATCGACCATTCCAGACGCTGATCTTGAGGGCCTCCTTGCTGAGTCCCCGAACATAGTTGCCGAGGTACTTCTGGAGCAAGAACGCCACCTGATCCTCCAACATCTTCGCATCCCCTTCCGATGATCCTCGCTCCGATCAATGCCCGGCAAACAAGAGGCTACGATAAGGAGAGAGGGATAGAGACGATGGTCAGTCTCTAAGAGAAAGCGTGAGTGAAATCTCCACAACGGCCCTATATTTATAATTTTTATTTAAAAAAATAATAATCATTGCTTTTTTAAAAATAAAAAATAAAAATAGAAATTCTGGGAAATAAAATCTCTAAAAATCAAAGAAAACGGTCGTATTTTTATATAATATATAAAAATTCATCATTGTTAAAAAAAAATTAGAAACTTTTAGAAACAAATCTTTTTATAAATCAAAGTAAAACGGTTATGTTTTGATATAATAGATAAAAATTCGTCATTATTTAAAAAAAAAAATGGTCATATTTTGATATCATGTGATAGTTCTCTGATTCCACAATGATGAGCATATAATATATAATAAATGATGGAATATATTTATTGATTAATCTGTTAATAAGAATTATTTAAAGTAATGTAATTTAATAAATAGGGGTATTTTCGTAAAAGTAAGGGGTATCATTACAGGGCACGCAAAGAAGAGTCGGCGGAGTATTCGCAGCCATATTGAAAACTGCCACGTGGCATTTTCACCTCACGTGGCGCTAACATACACCATCACCAATCTCGACCGTTGCATGTTTGGATTCGGGTTAACGGGTTATAAACCCGTTTATGTAAACAATTCATCCCATCCAACTGGACTTGAAAAGGCCCATTTGAAACAAAAAGGCCCATCTATACACAACATTTAGCGCCAGGCCCAACTAGGATCCATAGAAGGCCTTTCTAAAAGAGCTCTTAGTAAATAAATTTTTTAAACAAAATTAATTGTCTCATGTTAATTTATTTAAATAATTAATTAAATACATGACTTGAATTAATAGAAATTTTTTAAAAAAATTAAACTAATAAAGTGCACATATTTGTCAGTATATATCGAAGTGTATGTTTATATATAATATGAAATAGTTAGAATGATGGGGTTATTATCTAAGAATAGTAAAAGAGTTGGGATGAGTCCAAATTGTTTTGGGTCCACATTAGCTGGACTCAACCACAAACAGAGCTTGAAACATGCTAACTAACAAACGGGGAAAAAGTCATTATTGATTCCCTGTTTTTTTTCTAATTTATATTTAAAACAATATTTAATATGTCATTTTTGTTTTTTTGATTTTTTTATTTCTAAATATAACATAATTGTGATGTATCAATATATTTTGTCTCACCAAAAATTCATTAAAAATTAAAAAATTTACAAACTAAAGTTGATGTGATATATCCTATGTCATCACCCAACTAAACCTTACAGATTCCACAAAGATTAAGATGTTTTAAATGATAGTTATCAATATCAAAATTAATAAAACAAATACGATATAATAATTTCATTTAATATTATATATTGTTAAAACTTACAAAAATATTGACAATTTTTTAAAAATTATAAAAAAATTTATGCCTCACAACAAAAAATGTTCAAACCTACCCTGTGGCTGTGAGATGTCTAATATTGGTACGTTATTTTGTGATGTTTAATATTGTAAATGTAATTTAATAATATTTAAAATGATAACCTTGGGATCATCCATCATGTCACAATACACCAAAATCAACAACAAAGTATAAATTAAAATATAAAATATAAATATATTTCAAAATACATTAAACAACACATTATAAAACAACCTAAAAGAAATCATTTACATTAAATATATTTAAAAAAAAAGAATTAACTAGATGGTTTAGCACGAGACCATTGGCAAGTAGAATGACAGTTTCCACACTAAAAAAATAAAAAAAATAATAACTATGATAAAAAAAAATAACTTTAATCAAATAAATTTAGTTTAATAGCACTTCATTCTATTATTACTCCAATGACCGAGCCAAATATATGAAATTCAAGTTTGGTGCTAATTTAGTGAAGAGCAATAAAGTCTACTGGCTGAATCAATATATATATATATATATATATATATATAAATATATATTAAATGCTCCGGTCAACGTAGAGAGTAGCTCGCCAACAGCTACTTTGTTCAACCATCACCGCTATTTATATACTCATATAATATGTAATATTAATAAATTTTGTGTTTGAATATACACAAATATAAAATTAATTTTTTTATATATTTATATTTATATTTTGATTTTATGTTAGCCGAATTTCAAACCTGTTTCTCTAACATGACACGAACACCGCCAATTACAATGGTTATTTATATTTATAAGTTTTGAAATTGTTAAACTTTTTTAAATCAATTTTTAATAAGTTAAAATTAATTCTAAACGGGTCTTTAATATGTCACACTTGTGGGCCATTTGAATTACACAACTTTGATGTATTATATTTGGGTATACATCAAATTACTGAAGATGATGAAAGGTGAATTGGACTCTCTGAAGCTGCCAATTTTTAAGGGTGAAAAAAACATATTAGTAATTAGTCCCCATTTTTTCCTTCAATTTAAATATAATAATTTCCGTGGATAATAAGTTTCAAATTATAAATGAAGAAAATTTACTTTGTTCTTTTTAGTTATTTTTTAATTTTAATAAACCTTAATTTAAATAATGTCATTATAATAGTTAATGTAAATAATGATTAAAATAAATTATTAAATAAAAAATAATTATAATAATTTAAATGTATAATAATATCAAAGCATTATCTAAATAAAAATTTATTTACCAATAAACATAACTCTCACTTAGACCTGCGCATGGGTTGGGCCGGACCGGGTTCAGATTCGGGCCGGGCTTTATCCATAATTACTAAAATTCAAACTTGTCTAAGCCCGGTCCGGCCCGAAAATATGGGCTTGAACCCTTGCCAGAACTCACCCAAATTTAATGATCTCTATCTAAGGCCTGTCCAAGCTCGCCCAAATAGGTTTATCATCAAATAATATATAACTTATAAAAAAACTTAACAATAAAATTAATATGTGAATATGACAAAATATTATTCTACAAAACACTTAAAAATTAAAATACCAAATGCAAATATTTATACAATTACAACAACTAAAATTCAAATCATTATAATCAATGACAATCAACAATAAATATATATTATATAAATATATATATAATTAATTAATAAATAATCAATGGAAATTCAAACCATTATATATATAAGTATATATAAAACTAATTAATAGATATATTTTATAATTCAGGCCAGGTTGGGCCAGGTCGGGTAGGGCTTTTTAACAATGAAAACCAAATCCGGCTTATTTTTTAAAATGAGCTTTTTTTTGTCCAAGCCCTCAAATTTTTCCGGCGGGCTTTCAGGCTTAGGCGAGTAGCCCGGCTTTTGGACAGGTCTACAGTCTCACTATTTCAAATGCAGACAACTTATTCAAAACATAAATATTTTTTTTATTACATCTTAAAAGAAAGTCAAACAATGGATCTCTCTTATATAAAAGTGGATTGCTTTTTATTCTTAATTTTTTTACCAAATATATATATATATATATATATTTTTAACTTTTCGTATTATCATTCTCATTTGCAAACCAAACAAAAATTTGGTATAGACATAGAATGAAAATAGAGGCTAAAAACATCTATCATGTGATATTTTGTGAATAAAGTTAATTAAATACATTTATTAGCAAAATTGGATTTAAAAATAAAAAATAAAAATAAATAGAAAGGACATGCATCAGTGTTGTCTCAATCTACTTGCATCTATTATAAATACCTAATTGCCCACTTGTCTAAATTGACCAGGTTATTATCACGGCCACTTTCTTGAATAAAATGATAGTAAATTCTGAAATTAATATTGGTGGAACAAATGAGAAAAATTATTATGTTTAGCACAAAAATAATTTCAATTGATGAAAAACTATAATATAAAAAAATGAAACAGGAATAGTATATATTTAAAATAAATCATTATTTATTTACATGTTTACACTAACAATTAGACGTGTCTAAGAGCAGTGCTACTCATCTAAACCCGATGCCCATCCGAAAATTGAGAGATTTAGACAAATATTTAACATCCGATGACCGGGTTTTAAAAAAAAAAAAATTCCCATTTTAAAAAAATATTGGGTTTGATTAGAACCAATTCGTAGAGTTATAAAATTTATTCATAATTAATTTGGTATATATATATACTAATATACATTTTGGTGATTGATTAAAAATGTGCATTTGATATTTTAATTTTATTATATTATTATTATTACTATTATTATTATTATTATTATTATTATTATTATTTAATAAAAAAACCTATTTAAACGGGTTTGCACGGACATTGATTAAAAATCATCAAATTTGGACAAATTATAATAAAATTAAGTCTCTTATTATTAAAAACTTGGACATGCATCAGTGTTGAGTGGTTTAATCATTTTTAAAGAAAAAAAAATTGAACATACTTGTTGGTATTTAGTTCTGTGTGGTTGGTTTTATAATCAAAACAGTACGTTAATCTAACAAATCTTTTCCATATTTAATAATTACAGTCAGTGAGGTATTTCAAGGACACCAATTAATTACAACAAAGCACTACTTTTGTCTCCCTTTTTTACACATTAATTAGAACCATATAATTTAAAATTTCAGCCACACAAAAACTTTAAAAAATAAGAGTTAAAAAAAAAAAAAACAAAAATAATTCGAATCCACTGTTTAGACATGATAATGGTGCTCTGTATGCATCTCAAAGTGTTCAATGAGATCAACAGCAGCAGCAGAGGAAGAAGGCAGAAAGACAAAAAAGCCCTTCCATTTCTCAAAATTTACAAAAATAAAAATAAAAATAAAAAACCACCCATAAAACTCCATCCAGAACACACTCCTTCATCCTTCCTGTACATAGAAAACTCTCATCCTCCCTGAAAATTATAAAAAAAAAAAAGAGGGGGGAAAATACAAGATGTTTTTCTCTTCTCGTTTCATATAAAAAACTAATTTCGTGGATATTAGATCTATTTATATTTAGATATTTCGATATATATATATATATATATATATATATATATATAGATCCAGAGCCAAAGACAAAGATAAAGATAAAGACTAAAGAGGGAGATGGATTTGGTTGGAGAAGAGGATCGATCAGCCAGCGACGACGGTACCAGAACGGAAGTGCAAATTGTTCTGAGCCTTCGAAGGACTGCTAGATTTCTTCTTCTTTTGATCCTTAATGGACGACAGCTTCCGATTCTTCTCGTTGTTCTCGTCCATATCTATTTGCTCTTGCCGACACTCTTCACTACAAAATGGCGTATCACCTCTGCAAATCAAATCAATCCCATCAATCTCCACCAAAACTATAAAAAAATATATATATATTCACAGATCTCACAATAAAAAAAATAGTTTTTTTTTAAAAAAAAAGAAAACCGAACCTGTACATGAAGATGTCGCGATTGGATCCTAAAGGTTTCTTGCAGAGAAAACAAGAGTCGAGGAAGTAGTGAGGCTCATCGTCGGGGAGAGATTCAAAGAAGAAGCCCGGCGTCGTCCCAGATCCCAAGGCTTTGTAGCTCCTCCTTCGGCGGGGGAGCACAGGGGTGCAGGAGGACGTCATCGTCTGAGGCGGCGGGATTCCCGAAACTCCGGCCTCGAGATCGGAGACGGAGAAGGTGTCCATGGCCGTGATCGCGAGGTCTTCTCTCTTTGATGATGGGTCTCTGCCTCTCTGTGTGTGTGTGAGTGGAGGAGTTCTCGAAGGTTGGTTTGGTTTTTAAAGAAGGGTTTAGAGATACATGGACACGTGGCATTTAAACCGCGGGCCGGATCCTGGATTCCCTGCGAATCCATTGGCTGAGTCTAACCGAAACCATCTGGGTTTTTCTCCCCATGATTTTACCCTTACACCCTCATTCCATACGTCTAATTACAAGAGTAGTATAGTATTTTTGTATTTCGTGCTTGAAGGGCAGTGTTGTAATTGAGCCATTGGTTACCGTCTGGTGCCGGTTCAGGCGTGGTACGGGTGGAGACCGTGGTGGGGCCAGATGGTTTCACTTTATGACGTCACCCCACTCAGACTTCCTGCCGGGCTTTTTTTTGTCGTTTACCTATGTGCCCCGGTTTAAAAGCCACGTCACTTGCCCGTTTAGCTCGTTTAAAAGGGGCCCAGTGTGGTGGGTGGGGGCCCAGAGAGGGGGTGGTCATTTTTTGGAGTCTGAATTTGGGGTGTCGCGGTTATTCATCTCAGCTGCCCAGAAAGCCAGGGCAGATGGGGGGCCCATTGGGCTCGGCCCTGCCCGAAAAGCGGGTTCCTAACCTCCGGGCAGGTCACGCTCCATCTTGGGGGTACGTGGCACCCTACCAGAAGCTTCCCGGCCCAAAAGCGGGGGCCCATTAACATGTGATTTGCCTCGTGATTTACAACAATCACATCTGGTTCGAATCTGACGGTTGCCTTAATTTAAAAGGTATAGCCATGATTATTGGGACACCTGGTACTTTGCTTGGGAAACTGGGTCATAAAGAAAAAGATATCTTACCTTTTCTTTATTTTTAATTTTTAATTTTCTTTTTTTAATTTAAAAAAAAAACACTTCTTTCAATATATATATTTATATATATATATATATATAAAAAGTGGCACTTGAAATTGTGAAGAAGATGCATCCTAATTTTAAATTTGAAATAAAATTAAAATTAAATATTTAAAGTGGGACAGTGGAGGAAAAAGTAAATTAAATATTAAGTAGGGAAAAAAGGGGAAAGAGGTTAATGATGATATATTGATCATTAGATGCTTAGTGGGAGACATATATATAAAATAGTAAAAAATTAAAATTAAAAAATAACAATGAGAGAAGAGAAGTGGTGGTCATTATCAATGAGTGTCTTAATAAGAAAGTGATGTATTTTTCTTTGAAGTTTTGTTGGAGAGCTATTGTATTGTTTGGGCAATTGGACCGCAGTCCCTCTCTTGCCAGCATTCCCTTTTTTGGCCTTTTATTCTCTTTATTTATTTATTTATTTATTCTATTTGATTTATTTATTTAATTTTTAAGTTGGGCCTACCAATTTTAATTTTTAGTTGAGTGATTCCAATTCATATCATTTTGGTTTGCTACGAAATAGAAACTATCTTTTCCTATATTAATAAATAATATTCTTGATAGTAATGTTGATGGACTTTCTATATATACAGTGTTACAGATGGAGACCATAGCAAATATATATATATTTAATAAATAATATGATGCTTGAAAATGTTGCTAAGTGACCTAATTATCAACGACAATACTGTCATATTGGCCCATGCAACACGGTGGGAATGTTTATAAATGTATATACATGCCATTTTTAAATTTCAATTTATATAATATTCCATTATATATAGAAATTTATGTTTTCTGACTATAATTAACGAATTATTATCATTTAATAATAATAATAATAATTAGCAATTAATTGCAATATATTTTAGTGATATATATAAGTGTATATGGTGTATATTTAACTTTTTTTTGCATTTTTAGTTATATCAATTTATAAACCAAATTAATATTTAAAATAATATGTATTCATCTAATTACGATATTTATAGTAGTCAAATAAAGTCGCCCATACTTCTCTTTAATACTGCTTGATCGATTCAGTTTAGTATTAAAAAAAATTATTAAACAATTTTTTTATAATTATGGACTAACCATGAATTCTTATACTAACCTGAACACTAAAATTTTTATTTGTGAGAAAAATAAAATATAAGAGTGGTAAAAAAAATATAATTATATACTTGTATTAATAAAAATAAAAGATGATATTTGATTGGAAGGATGGGTTGGTTTTGGTGGGTCAAATAATTGGGTATGTCCTTTTTACAAACGCTCATTTTCATGCGTCGTTTTTAATTGACTCGATTAATGCTTTTCTTTTATCAAGTCTATTCTTCTATTTAAGCATAGCTATGACGACATGACAACTTGACCTCGTGTAACTGACCGGAGACTTTAGAACACTCTTCCAAATTTTATTTCTTAATTTTTATTACATAATTATTTATTTTTATGATATTATTATATATATATATATATATTTATAAAGTGAATAAACCTGAAAGCATTAAAATCTAAAAAATTAATATAAAGAGTACAGAAAATACATAATACATAATATAGAGTAGAGCAAGAGAAGGAAAAAAACCGTAAATAAAGATTTGGAGTAATATCTTCTAGAAGATTCTACAATGATTATTAAATATATTTTTAATTTTCATGTCTAGTACTAGACAAGTTTTTTTTTTTTAATTGTTAATATGATTAAAAGATCCTTACACTTAAGACGAATAGAGCAACCATAAATATATGATTGTTTGGACAAATTATTTGTTGAAATTTTTGTTATATCTTCTTACCTTCTCCTTATATCACAGATTGTAAGGTCACCTAATAATTTTTTTTTTTTTTTATAAGGTATGCTATTGTCTTAATTCTTTTATTTTTAATTGTTTTTTTTTTATATTTTATGGCTCATCCATTTTTTATAATAATAATAATAAGAATAATAACTATTCAGAATAGTTTACCATTAAAAAAATTATTAATTATTTTGCATTGTAATAAATATATTGTTTAAGTAGGGACATAAAAAAACAATATTAATTGATCAGTAGAGAGAAAGAAACATGTCTTTGGGTTCAGTGAACAGTGAACAAATATATTAGCAAGTACTTTTAAGGGAATCCAACACGTGTGAGGTTGTGATGGTCGCACGTGTGAAGGGGTGGTGGCAAGGGAACATGTCTATGTTCATGCCCCTCTAAAACTTATTTAAAACCATGCTACTACTTTTACTAGCACGAATTAATTGCGAATCGGATCTAACCTTTTTTTGCCTTTTTTAAATTAATTATTTAATTAATTATAAATATATATTCTATTAAAAGTAACCCTAGAGATGCCCACCTTTTTCAGTGTGCCTTCTCAAGTTAATTAAAGTATGATACTCATATTTATTTTTCATTCTTATTTTTTTCAATATATATTTATATATATAGACCTAAAAGAAGAATTTAGATTCTTAATATAAGTTTATGAAATATTTAACATATTAATAATAATAATAATATTTGTTTCCCTTACAAAAGAAAATCCCAATATATATATATATATATAATTTTAGGCATTAATAGAAAAAATTTTTTTATTGAATGTAGCTTTGGAATCTTTGATTAATTTAATTTCATTGAGACTATTAAAAAAATATATAACAATGCTTTTTAACAAGGACGCGTGGTTGGACGAGGAGGAACCACACTTTGGTTTTTCAAGACAAACCTTGTTATTCTTTTTAAGTACCTCAAAGTCCGCAATCCATTTATTTACTTATTTAAAAAAAAAGTTTTGCTTATTTTAATCATGAATAAAGACACCATAATGTGAATCATAATATTATACAATTCTAGCCTGACTTTACTTCATTATTGACGGAGTTTAGGAGGTGCTCCTAATGCATCATCACCTCATTTATATATACACCCCAAATCATGGTTAGGGTTTATATATATATAATGTGAATAAGTAATTACACGCAGTTACATTTTGATCATACATATATTGTAAAAGAGTTAATTTCTTAACTTTCTATTTGTATAAATACTTTATTAATTAGCTATTGTTATACTTTGGTTTATGTGATGAAACCTGAATAAATATGATATGAATTTAATTTATAAAAATAAATAATTATTCACTTCCATAATAAAAACAAAATAGTCCCATAAAATAATAAAAATAAAAAAATTTACAAAATCCACTCGTAAAAGATAATGGCTATTAAGATAAGAGAATAGTAGGTATTAGTGTCCTCTACAAACAATTGATAAAAAGATCATTTATACATAGTGCAATTGTTATGAGCTATAATTGTTAACGTTAATTAGATTTTCTATTGATTGTCATATCTTTGAAGTTAGTTAGCATAGAAGCTAAAATGTTGGGGGTACAGTAAAAAAATCAAGTTACTTTAATATAATTCTCTTTACTTGAGAAGAAGATCGTTTCTGTGATTTTTTTTTAAACAAAATTTATTTATTTTAAAAAGTTCCTATCACATATCATATATATATATATATATATATATAATTCTAGTGAAACTTAGAAATTTTGCTCTTTTTAATTCTAACCACACTCTTGGAAAATCACAAGTGGGATTTTTTTTTAAATGTTAATTTTCAATTGAGACCTCATTATGTAGGTATATACATATATAATAATATATTAAAAGATGAAAATAATGGTTAGTTTAAGAAAGACTTTGAGATTAAGAAAGGAATTAGAGAGAGGTGATAGGCACGTGGGAACATGTGAAGGAATAGTGGAGTAGAAGGTGAATGTCCCCCACACGAGTGGCAATGCTTGGGAGGCACACACGTGTGCCAGCCTTTTCATATATTTCTATTTATCTAACGACCTCGTGTTCCTAAATTAGCTGCATCATATATCTGTCCTCAAGTGCATGAATGTTACTAACTTATTAATTAATTAATCCCCACTTTTAATTGTATAATTCATTAATTAATTAACTTATTATTCAATCAATTCTTTCTAATATATTGCTCCCTCACAGACAACCAATGTGATTATATTCTCCTTCATTCATATATGTCTCAAAGAATGAACTAAATAATTAATCATATAGAATTAGTCAACTTACAATGTATTTTATGGTTAAATGATCACTTGATTTAAGTTTAATTAAGCCTTGTTGTTGAAATATATATATATATATATATATATTGAAATTTAGGAGAAATAATAGACATAGTTAATTTATGCACTTAGATATACGTCTGAATCCAAGTAATTTGTTGTTTATTGCTACTTGAATGAGTCTTAATCACAACATAATAAAAATAATAATTAGTCATTATCATATGTGATTAAGAAACTAAATTGTTAAATATTGTGTTTGTCATTGCTAGGTGGTATATGGACACAATCTTAAGATATACACAAGTAGCAATATTTTCCCATTTTTAAAATAAAAAATTTAAAAAATAAACATTAGACAACCATGCATCAATACAAACCTTGCATAAATATGCATATATAGAGAAATAAAATAGCATACATTTACTCAATCATTTTACATATTTTACACAAATGATAAGAAAATCAAGTCATGCTAATTATTTTTATTTTTTTAATTAACCTAGTCAAGAGCAATCAAAAATTCGACATCTTATATTGGGAGTCAAATATTTTAACTATTTTGTTGTTATCACAACGGGTAATTAGTTTTCACAATATTAATCAAAAGAGAAATCCATTTCATTAATCCTCATGAAATGAACACAAAATTAACAAAGAAAATATGGGTTAACACTCTCCATTTAAAAGCATGAAGAAGTATCAACTACTTAATTATAAATATAAGTAATACACCTCTTCATACAGAAGTTGATAGATAGATATATGGATAGATGTTGTTCATCTACTCTAGTTCTTCATTTATTGCTTCTTCTTCTTCTTCTTCTTCTTCTGATCATTGGACTCATCCAAGTCAATCTGTTTCTGCCTGCAATCTTCACTGCAGAATGGAGTGTCACCTTTGTACATGAAGATATCTGTGTTAGACTTTAAATTTTTGTGACAGAGAAAACAAGAGTCAAGGAAGTGGTGGACTTCATCATCAGAAAAGGAATCAAAAAATATCATGGAAGTGACTGATCTTGGAGATGGAGAACCAGTGGAGATTAATGGTTTTGTGTAACTTGACTGACTCTCTGAGAAGGAGGAGAAAGAGGAGTTCATTGTGTGTTTGCCTTTGCTTTGGAGAGGGTGTCATGGACCTTTATAAAGAATGGAGAGGTGGAAGAAGTCTAGAGTTTTTTCCTTTTTCTAATAATAAGTTTTATTTCTTAAAGAATGGTTTATTGTTTTAATGCGTTTGTGGCTCACTTTCAAAGGAAGTAAACCAAAGTTGGTAAGGTCTAGACTTGTTTTCTGAAGAAAAGAACAATATTTGTAATCAAATATATATTTATTTTTATAGTAATTAAAGATACAAGTTCATCATTAAATGCTGAAATGAAGAAATTCATGGAAAACATGAGAATCTCTAGTATATATATAATATATATAAATATATATCTCCCTCTCTCATCACATGCAAAGGTATGGTTTCTTTATTGTAACTATTCAATGAATCAAATTCTTGATTGCAGTTTGTATTAGAAAAAGGAAAAAAGAAAAGAAAAGAAAAGAAAAAGTAAAAGTAAAAGGGAACAATCTCCCATTCATGAGCTTCAGAAAAGTTTGGAAGGTGTTTGGTTGTTTGAGAGCAAGGTGGAACTCTCTGCCATGCTTTTACTGAATCCATTGTTGGGGGAGTGTTTGAGAGAGCAAGATGTGTCTCATGGCATGTGTTTTTTCTGCATTTCAAATACACTTCAATGCAGTAACCATGAACCAACATGTTTTTCTGCTGTTCATTCTTAATGTTCTTTTGAGTTTTTCTTGAGCAATTTCAGCCAAATTACACGACAATAATAATAATAATAATAAAAGTTCAGAAAAATTAAATAATCACATAAACCATAACATGGAAAACACAGTAATTTATATAGTTTGGCAATGTTGCCTATTTTACAAAGCAAACATGAGGGTCTCTATATTTATCATTTTGATTAAAAATTCACATTTAATGATCATTTCATTGGAGCACACTTCTATATGCTTGTTTTGTGTTTGGTTTGATGTATTTTTTTCATCTATATCAATTTTAATTATTTTATAAAATAATAATAATAATAATAATAATAATAATAATAATAACAACAAAACTATTTCAATTAAACTTCAAATTTCTTGCTTGACATAGTTCTAGGAAACACCATGTTTGACTATAGACCCTTCTTCAGTGTCAGTAAAATGTTTGCATTGAACTTGTGTCACAAGTTGGACATTTGAGCCCATTAATGTCACCTCCCTGAAGTTTCTAAGCAAGTTGAATTGATTCAACATACTTAGAAAAAATTGAATAGACCTTTGCATTAATGATTTCTGAAATTCAAACATTGTGAAAATATGAGCCTCACTTGAAAAAGGTACTTGCTCTACATTTTCAATCAACTTTAACTCCTTACCTTCTACCAACTACTCAGAAATGTTCAATGAAATCAATGTGAGAAGATTTCAAATCTCAATTAAGTTGGGTGGCAATGCATTAACATAATAGTGATGATGAAGGTGAAGACAAAGACATTGATCAGAGAAAGATTGAGATAATGGAAGACATTATATATATACACAAAGAAAAGAAGGGAATAATATTAATGGAAAAGAAAACTTTAAAAAAGCATGGAAACTCCATTAAGCATGTATTTCATAGTGATAGTTACAGTGTCAACAATGTCACAGTGCTTCCCACTCAGCAACTCATAAAAAGCACTAATTCTTTTGCAAGTGGCTTGACATTGATGATTTTTAATTAACAAGTTTAATTAAAACTTAAGTTAGTTAAATCAAACCTAGAAAACCTAAAACTTAGTCATGTGGAGGATTGCCATACCAAGACAAGCAACCACTTCCTTCATTCACTCTCTCTCTCTCTCTCTCTCTCTCTGCTCACACTTTTGCAAAAACTAATATAACTAAATAATTGAAAAGCCACATGTCTTGTGTGCCCCTCTTGTCTAATCAATACCATCAACCTCTCAAGTCCAAACAAACCCTAGTTCAGATTTTTAGGGTTCCAAAGAACTCTAGTTCTCAACTTCTTCTTCTTCTTATCAAGTCTTATTTACAACCACACGCAAAGAAGGTACTAATGCTAGACTTGAGTGGACCATTCATTATTAAGGCCCATACCAATTAGAGTTATGGGCCCAGCCCATTCCTTGAAGCCCACGTGAAAACGTGGCGCCATTAATGCGCTGTAACCTATAACCGCTCAGACGATACGGTGCGCTGCGGGACAGGATACAACCACCGTGCCTGCCACGTGGGGTTACACATCGCGCGCCAGCGTTTGCAAACGGACGGCCCCGCAAGTCAAGGACCCATCAATGCCATGTGCGCCCGCGACGCAGCGGAACGCGCCCAGCGATTACGTAAAAGCAAAGCGGTGCCGGTTATCTTAACCGCACCGCACGTCGCCGTATCACACCAGAGAAATGAGCAAAAAGCCATTCTCGTACCTCGCGGTACCATGCCGTCACGCCAAAACCGATAAAAATTTTATAATGATAATAATAATGATAATAATTCCAAGATGGAAAAATAAATCCAAAGACGCAGCATTGTGTTCATCTATCTCTATAGTATCACTATTTCCTAAATAAAAGAATTAATATATTTCACGATTTTTCAGCAAAAATAAACAAAGAAAACAGTGAAGAAAAAGGAAAAAAGAGGCTCTAATATTTCATTTTTTTTAATAATATGTGATTATAATTATTTAATTAATTTTTTTTTTTAGGGAAGGAGGACTTGGACGCTGCCCGTCCGAACGGAGCGGCAAACGGGGCAGGAGATGGCGGCGGCGTCGCAGGCGGAGCAAAGGCAGAGGTGCCGGCATGGCATCAGAACCACCGACAATGGCCGAGAATGGCACGCCCGGCAAGCCTTCGGTGATGGCTTCGTCCGCGCTGGATCGATGTGAGCTGACTCGGCGTCATCGGCTGGGGGTTCGTTTGTCTCCCCGTGGACTGGGCCGGCGGTGGCGGCGGCGGCAGTAGCTTGCTGGAGTTGAACGTGGAGAGAAGCAGCGGTGGCTTGATCGGAAAGAGCCTTGGATTGCCACGCCATCAGCTCGGAGCGAAGTCGAGTGAGACGGTCTTCAAGCTCGGCGCTACGGCGGGTGGCGCGTTCCACCTCGGCATCTTTGTCACGGAGACGACGCGCCGCCGCCTCCTCCGTCGCAGCGAGGAGTGAACGATAGTGCCGATGCCGTGTTTGCGTTAATGCCGTTCTCAATTGCTCGGCCTGGAACGAGAGAAACCCATCATCGATCAATCAATCAATCAATCAATCATCCATGAATCCATTCTCAGCGTGAGAAATCAAGAAGAAAAATGAACATACTTGGGATCGAAGAAACCGATCGATCTCATCGTTGTGTTGTTTAATTTGAGCAGCGAGATCATCAGACAAAAGAGATGAAATCAAAGGAGGAAGTGAGGAAGAAGGCGAAGGAGAAGGAGATGAAGAGACGAAAGTGGTCTGATCCTCAAACGCCAATCGAAGACCAGTGGACACGATCGTCGGCGCCGAAGTTTGTTGCCGTTGAATCTGCAACTGCGCAAGACTCACCACCGTAGGAGGCGGTGGCTGAGGTTGCAAAGAGAACAAACTCACCGTTCCTCCTCCGTGTTGCCCTACTACCGCCATTGCTTCCCTCCCTCTCTTCCTCGGATTCCCACCACCTGAACCCCCAAAAAAAAAAAAACCATGAATCCACAGCCATGAGAGAGAGCTCAAAGAGAAAACTCAGTCCTACGAGACCTCCAGTGGTTGCAAAGAAGGCAGCGGGTGACTGATCTTGCGAGTAATCCATAGTCTTCATCTCCGTCTCAGCCCTGCAACCAAAAACCATCAAACCAATCCCCAAAGAAAGAAGAAGAGCAAAAGCAGTAGCAGACCTATGTAGGAAGAGAGCATTGGGAGGGTACTGAGCCTGAACCGCCATTGGAGATGTCGTCGATGTCGTCGATGTCGCCGTCGAGCATAAGGGAGGAGGAGTTCGTCGAAGAAGAAGAAGAAGAAGAGCGAGGATGGGTCCAAAAGACGGGCTCTTTCTTATTACTGCTCTTCCAACACACGCGCTCCTTCACGTTGGAACGGCTCGGCTTATTTCATGGCCTTTTTATTTTATTTTATTTATTTATTTTAAAAATATTTATTTATTTTAGTAATTAATTATAATAATAATAATAAATGATATAAATATGGGGGATTAAGATATAATTAATTAGGAATAACAATAAAAAGAAAAAAATAATTAAGGGGGTTTTGGGGGGACATGTGGGTGAAGGTGAGGGAGAGGAGGGATAGCATTAGGCTTATTTGTTGTGTTTTATTGTTAATTAAGTTGAGCTACTAATATGCTATCTTGGGATTGAAGATGAAGAATTATTCAAACTTGATGGAAAAGATTGGATTACAACCTCTTTTTAACCTTTTTATTTTTATTTTGATGTGTTAATATTATCTTTTAAAATAATAAACTTTTTTTTAAAAAAAAAAAAAACTTTTGAAAGAAATATTATCAAGATACAAATCTAAAATTTCTTTATATGTTGGCAGAGGACATTTTGTGTGTATATTTATATGTCTATCTCAAGAATCACATTCTAGAGATATTTTCTTTTTGCTTCTTCTCATGATCATATTCTAAAAAAGAAAAAAATATATAATCAAGAATTACTTAATAAGAATTCATGATATTAATATACATCCAATGCACCAAACAACCTCCTAAAATTTGATGCAACTAGTGTTGAAAGATGAGAAAGATAAAAAATTAAAATCAAAGATTCCCACCCACCTCACTTCCCTTACAATTGAAGTGGAGAAGAAAGAAAAAGAAGGTAAAATAAACAATATTATAAATAAATAAATAAGTAAAAGAAAAGAGAAATGGATCGCTTGCATGATGAAGAATTGGGGGGAATGGCATGTGATTCTTTCAATAAGGGGTTGGGTTGGGTTGGGTTGGGTTGGGTGGCCCCTTTGGAAGTATAGTAACACAATAATAAGTTCCAATGTAGAGGGGGTTGTTGTCAATCCCTCCTACAGAGCATAGAATCAATCCATTCACAGAGATAGAGAAGAGCATGGTGTGGCCCCCCAACCCCCTTTTTTTTCCCCTCTTTTCTTTTATTCAATTAATAATCAAATTAAATCAAATTTACTGTCAAATAAAATAAATAAATAAATAATTTCACACTCATATATATATATTTATATATATAAAGATTGGTTTCTTTATGGGTGAAGGCATGATAAAGAAGATGATGATGATGATTTTCAAAGGTGTAAGTGATGTATGTGCAATGAAAGAAGGCAAGTAAATGGTGGTGCAGAAGCAGAAGCAGAAGCAGAAGCAGAAGCAGAAGCAGCTGCACAACCCTCTCTCAGTTCCCCCCATCACTTCATTCTTTCTCAGCCTTTTTCTTTAATGCCAATCCACCAATTCTGCCAAGTTTTTTTTTTTTCATTGACTCTCTTTGCTCTCACCATCTCTACTATTATTTCTTTTCTTTTTTCCTTTTTATTTCTTCTCTCTCTCTCTATACCTTTTATTTTTTTTCTCTTTTAATTATCACTATTATTGATATAAATACTACTCAATTCAGCATTTTTAAATTTAACATAAATTTGAGATTTGGATAATCAACTTAATTTGATGATTGTTTTTTTAGTGTCATCAGTCCTCTTGACCTGTTTTATGTCTATTTTATTAAATGTCGGCTTCAATACTTACAAAATTTGAAGTATTATATAATATTTTAATTTGATTTATTTGATATAATTTTTTCACTAAATTTAACTATGGTGTGGTTTATCTAATTATATATATATATATATATATATAACAAAGATTTTATCTAACAAAATTATATAAATCTCTTTCATCTCCATCTTCTGAGTTTGTTCTTTCTAATTGAAATTTGAACATACAAAATTAATATTTATTATCAAAATATAATTATTTATAGTTATATGGTAATCTTATCCACTAAATGATTACATAAATAAAATAAAAGAAATAATTTAAAAAAAAACCAGCACCAATTCTTGTGAGGAAGACTAAAAATGAGGTGGTTCATGGACTTAATGTGAGTAATAAATTAAAGAGTAATGGAGTCTTATTAAGAGGGGGTGAGTGGGGATATATCTGTTACTTTATTGGTAGACAAAGCCATCATGCTTCCCAACCTAAACCTAACTCTACCACACTACTAACCCAACTCTCCCTCTTATTAATTAAAACTACCTTGCTTAATCATTATCATCTTACTAACTTTTTATTATTGGACACCAACCATTATATCTTCATATCTTTTAATTTCCCTCCATTATTCAACTCTTTAGAAATTATATATATATCAATAACAAATAATTATACTAAAAAAGAAAAAAGAAGCATCATCAAATAATTTTTCTACAAATGATATACATACACTTAAATGAAAAAGGCAACATATATTACATCACAAGATATATACACATGCACTCAAAGAACAAGAAGAGCAATAAGAGAGAGATAGGCTCCCTTGCATGGGCAAAGAAAGAGAGATGCCATAAATAAGAGTGATGACAAAGAACCAAAAGATGAATGAGAAGTTCCTTTGATTTTTTTTTATTTGTTTATATTTATATGTTATTGTTATTATTTTTTATTTATTGGGAGGGGAAATTTTTTTAAGGTACTTTGTTTCAAAGCAATTAAAACAGTTTGTCTCTGCCTATGCATTCATGCGGTCATGCTTTGGCCCCATTTCATTAAAACATTTAAAAGTTGCAATTGATTCTTAATTTTATCTTGTAAAACTTACGAGTTTATCATATTTAGGTTTTCGGTTTTAATTAGTTATCGACATAAATTTGACATGTGAATTAGACAATAATATTATTTGCGACAAATAACTCATCTTAATCATTTCAAAATGATGATGTTAGGCCTTTTCAACTAATATAATTGTAGAATTTAAAAAATCATATAAATAAAAAAAGATAAAAGTACAATAAGGTGTTAAGGATACACATGAGAGAAGAACTACAAACTAAACAATACATCGAGAATCCTGAGAGAAAATGAGACAAAGTCTTCTCCCAATGTGCCACTAGTAACATTGATAGATGTTTAGTGAGCTATGTTTTAAGAAAAAAAAAATCCATATATTTAACTAATATTGAAGTATAAAATTTTACCTTTTTTCCATAAACATAAATTAATTGGAGAACTAATAAAAAAACATTACATTAAAAGAAAAACCCAAGAAAAACCATACAAAATAACACCAAATCATTCAACCATCCTCCAAAGTTAGCACCTTGTATTTAAATAAATAAGACCTCTCACCCACCTCTACCAAAAACAGCATGGCTACATAAATCAGCAACACAAAAATATATATATTTGTTATTCTTTTCTATAACTTGAAGGAAAATTAAATCAAAATAAAATAAAAATAAATGATAAGAATCTATGTGGATATCTTTATGGACAGACTCCACAACCATCTGAACAACCAAGTGGACAACTGCACCCAAATTTCCATTTCTTTTACTTAAATGCATCTAACTTTGTGAAACATATAATAATATATATGTGCATGTCTCATTGTCAAAATGGGAAAAAAGATAAAAGAAACCAAACAAAAGATCCAATAATGCATATGGCAAAAATTTTCAATCTTTTTCCAATTTCTTTTTCTAGGTTTTATCATTCAGCTCCATCTCATCTTCTTGTGTTTTTCTTAAACTTTTGTATTATAATTAAACTAATGAAAATTAATGATGTATAATTGTGTGGATTTGATGAGCATTTATGAGTGCTAGTTTTATTAGTAGGATAGGAACTTTGGTATTTTCTCTTTTAATGTCCTTTTGGAGTTTTCTAAATATTTAGATTTATATGAACACAAAGAGAGACAGAGAAAAAGAGAAAGAGGTGCATGACTTATTAGCTTGGTTTATTTCACACCATCTAGAAACTATGAATGTCCATTTAGAGGATAGGATTTGTTCCATTTCTTTTCTCATGTTGTTTTTTTCAATAAATATCAATAAAGATCAAATCATTAATTCCTAAGCAGAGAAGGATCTAAATTATCAACATTCTAAATAATTTTTTTTTTTAAGAAATATAGATAAACCATAGATGACAACCTCTCATCTTTAAATAAAAGTCTATTATTTCATAAGTAGTAATCTCTATCACTTCTTGTTTTTAAAGTTACTTATTCTTTCACATCATTTTATTTTTTATTAATATTTTTAAATCTTCTATTTATTTAAATTTTTTTTTTACCCCACCTCAATGGCACTGTTGATAATGGATATTGACTGAAAAAAAAAGAAGGGGTAGTAGTAACTGGTGTGCAATGTGAATCAGTGAATGTGATGGTGAGGGTCATCCAAACACAATCCAAAGAAGATCAAGGGCATGGCCATGCATCCCTTTCTTCTGCCCCGGTCTTTTCGCCCAAGTCCTAAACCCTAAACCCTCCCTCTTTATTTGACTACACTTTAGGGTTAGGGTTAGGGTTAAGGGGTGTAGGGTTACTTGGGGCCACCAGTCCATTTGTTCTTTTTCTAAATGTCTTTGCAGGGATGCCAATGCTGACTCTTTCCTTCACGTTTTACCAGTCTCATTCTCCATCCTTTAGGGTTAGGGTTAGGGTTAGGGTTAGGGTTTTATGGGACCACCAGGTTGTCCAGCCATGTGTGGGTGTGACATTGGAATTGGAAATCTGAGGCAAAAAAGGGTAGCTGCCATCTCAGACTCAGACTTGCTACAGTGAGCTTAGAGTTGCTACTTTATTATCATCCTTTCATTTCTATTTATATATAACATTTATACATAATAATAATAATATGTATACAAATATTGGATTGCATATTAGTTATCTTACTTCATATTTTTATAAATATATATATATATATTACTGTATTATTTCATTAATATTCTAATAACTATCCCTACAATAAAAAGTAATAGTTTATTTTCCTTTTGAGTAAAAATTCAAAATTCTACTGCCTTCCAATGCAATAGTAAAAGTTTGTAGCTTGCCCATATATATCAAAAATTTTAAAATTAAATATATATATATATATATGAAAATGAAACTGTAACAAAATAAATAAAAACATATATATACATATATATATTTGATAATGATGCATGAGGTTCATAGGAAAGTTGGAATAAATTAAATTAAAAGGGTTTGAAAAGTAAACTTATATGATCAAAGTCTGAATTAATTAAAATTAAGACGGTAATATATGTAATAATGTAATTAATGTTAGATGATATGGATATTAATATTAACATTAACATTAATATAAATAAAAATGTTAAATATAGTTAATTAATTTTGATTAAAAAAATTTATTTTTATTTTTATTCTGAAGATTGCAGAGCTGTAACCGTACTGTCCTTAATGGGTCAATTACAATGCATTTTATTTTATTTTTTTTTGGGGGGTTTTATTTTTATGAGCTCTTTTGGAAATGTGTATGAACACAAACCATAGAAAACGAAGACAATTAATGTGGATAAATCCAATAGTTTGAGTCATTGGTGACACACACCACAACCCTTCATTATCACTATTAAAAAATAACATACATTTGAGCAATCACCGGAATTTGCTAGTCTTCATATGTATGTCACCATGCATTTATATATCTAATTATATTATTATGGAAGCAGAGTTGTTGTATCATGTATTACTCCCCCCCAAACCTTGTATATATTGTTATTAATATATTTTTTAAAATTTTTAACCCAATGGTTTTTTAGAAACCATATGCTCTAAACTAGTCCAGGGTGAAGCACTGAGAGCCACTTAAATGACTTAAGTTTTTATTACTTGAACTAATTCATACTGATAAATCTTTTTTTTATATATTATTATATATATCACAATATGTTTTTTAAGATTAGTGATGGTAACCCAATCTATCGGCTGTTGTTTTATTACTAATCCCGGAGGTGGAGTTAGTGATACTAACCCCACATCCGGGGTTATATTTATAATAAAACAATAATTGTGGAACGCCTCTAAATTTTTAAATCTAAAGACATCTCTAAATTACCAGACATCATATATATTGCTAAATTTTCTAGATTTATGGAAAATGGTGAATTGAATTATATTATTAGGGGGGCATTGGGTTATTAAGTATAAATAATTTACCAACAAGTAGTCCAAAAGACATGTTCTTTCAATAGATGTGCATTCCCATTTGCCTAAAAATGAATACCAACTCCAAAGCAATCAGTGTCTCCACTTGATTTGATTCCTCTATAACTCATTATTTGGACCTATGTCTTCATTTCACCAAAAAGCCAAAAACCACCCCATAATTCTTGTTCTTGAGCCTCCATCAACAAGAAAAATAAAAAGGTAGAGGGTTAGCCATTTCCATGCTAATTGCTTAATTGCCTAATTTGCATATAACAATGAAGGTCCATTTCATGCACATGAAATAAGACTTTTGGCTTGAAATAGTTGCTTACTAGTCTTTGGCATGCTTCTTGATGATGATGATGATGATGATGATGATGATGATGATGATGATGGTATATGGATGCAAATACACCAAGGGACATTGTCATATAGATTATGACTTTAAACAAAGATAAGGCATGGGTTCATTGAAATTTGCCATGAGACCTAACCAACCAAATATACTTTCATTAATCTCATGCCTTTAACTATGCACACACAACTTGCATTCTTTAAGATGCTTTCATCTTCAACAATAATCATGATTCTTTTCTTATGGAGACTGACAAATAAAATTAGTACTAATCATAAGTACAGAATGGCATAATAAGAGATTAATCACACATCTCAAAGAGTATCACATGAAGGAATATAATCTAACAATTATTCTCTTTATAAAGATTACTTTGGTGACATGATAAATGAAGTTTTAAAAAAATAATTAACTATAACTATTATTTGTAGATAATTGATAATGCATGCTTAGCTTGGAATCTCTATCTATTGTTCTATGAAGAAGGAAAATAATCTATTTGGACATCCACTAGAAAAGAGCAGCTGATAATAAAGGTGGAAAAAAAAAGAAAAGAAAATAAAGCAAAGAAAGAGCTCAAGCACATGAATACTAATGCAAATATAATGGTTTCAAAGTAAAAAAAAAAAATCTAAGTAAGCATTTGATCAGAAAGCATGGATTCCTCTTTTGCACAATAATTCAGTCCATTAGAACAGCCAAGATGGGAATCACTTGTTGATTTGAGAGCAGTGCACCAGCAACTACCAAGAGTACCAACATGAGAAGTCATTAATTAAAAAGGGAAAAAGGAAAAAAGAAGGAAAGAAAGAGAAAGGCATCATTCAGAAAGAAACTCTGATGGAGCACTGTAGAGGTAGACATGCAAATGCATACCAACCATGAGAGGTTGAGTCACTAAAGCACAGGGGAGGAGTTGGTGTGGTTCTTTTAAGTTTATGAGAAATGTATGTATGCATATATGTATAAATAACTAGTTTCCTTTCTAGTTTTCCCTAAATGTTTATAGATAAATCAAGAGCTATAAAATCAAAGAATGATAAATCATTACCCTAAATAAACACCTGAATAATTGATGAAAAGAAATACCTACAAAGATGACAATCAAATTAGCTCTAGTGAGGTGTTAATGTGCAATGTGAGCTCTAAATTATATTTCTAAATGTTGATAATTGAATGTGACTTGAGGTAGTTTAAATATGCAAAAGATAAAAAAAGGGCATAACATGATTGGGCTTGTTCCACTTTCAATCTATCAAAAAAAATAACCACCTAAATAGCACTAAAGTAACAGGCACCTTCATCAGTGCTTATTATGAGCAAACCCCATTTTTTTTTTTTTCTTACTTTCAATCCCACACTATAGACCTGTGTACAAAGTCAACTAAGAAGAATTCATGATATCTGAATGAAATTTGCAAATAAAACATTCATATTGTTACAGGCCATCTGCAACTAAAAACATTCAAATTCAAGTAGCACAAACACAGGCCATTTGCAACTAAAAAACATTCAAATTCAAGCAATACAAATTCAGAAACAAATATGACAAATAGTCAGTCAACTCTTTCTTCAGCATGAAAACAGATTAATTACACATGCATTACAGAGTACAAGCAGCAATGGTCATGCCATTGCAGTCAATTTAAATAGCCTTTAATACACACACTCAGGTATGGCACACTGTCACACACGGCACATACAATGTAAGGCTTTCAACACATTCAATTCAGCAACAGAATGAATGACCGGCAAGAAGATTAACAAACAGAACACAACTGGATGGATTATGAATAGAAGACTATTAATAAACAAAATTTAGCTTTTGTCAACTAATCATCTTTAAATACCTTAAATACAGTCAGTGACCTCAAACACTATATTTTCAATGAACAACATATGAGATTAAAACAACATGAGAATTTTGACCACTTCAAGATTGGGAAGCAACTCAACGACTACTGATATACATGTCGACTGAACTGACAGTGAATGCCACTGAGCATTTTACCACAACAGATTGGGATCTTCAGTCTAAGTGTCCTTCCCTGGGATAAACATCGCACAATGGAAAAAAAGGGAACAAACTTCTACAAAGAATAAACATATTTACAGCTAACTCAAAATCTGTGCAAGGAACCACCTACTTATGTCCAGCCTCAGGAAGGATTGCCCAACATCATAGCCCGGCGGCACTTTGGGTATATTATCTTGACAAACAGTCTTAACATTCCCAAAATTTTTCAGGATCTTCGCTATACAATGAAAAATCCTGCATCTCCAGATTGGCAATGTGCCAGTTCACAAAGCCTGCTTGCAATGACTTAACAAGAAACAGAATTGTGGGCAGAACCCACCATTCATTGTCCTCCCTATGCATGAAAGAAACAGAATGAATTAGTTTTCTCAACCGCAAAATAAAGAAATATTGTTCCAATATGCTTCCAGAATAAGAGATCTGGTAATTTATTGATATTCAGATGCATGAGCCAGAATAAACTCTGCCATAGGGACTAGTTAACAATAACTTGGAGATGTGAAGTGCAGAAAAGGCATCGACTGGTACAGGGCATTATACTAGAATCCACATGGAAGAGGAAACACAACACAAATGACAAGCAAGCAACTAAACAACTCCCCTGGGAGTATGAATTAACAACACACACACACACATTAAGAGAATATTACCCACCACGAAATTTAAGAAGGGGCAAAAGCACCTAAATAGTTTAGTAACTTTAGTTTGAACATTATCATGAAGTCCTCCTATGTGAATAGTATCTACTCCAGAGAATTATACTTTACAGCATTAAACCTTACCCTATTGCAAGAACATTCATAGCAATCCACTTGTTGGTGGAACAACTGGAGCTATGCGTCTGAACATTGGTTCACTTAAAGCAAATTGCAAATTTTACTGTCACAAAGGAATTATTACCGATTGTATTGCTGAGAAAATATTTTCCCCGAATAGAGTCTTCTATTTCCTCATTGATTCCATCAACGAAGAAGTTAAGCAGAGTAGAAAACAGAGGAATTATTACCGATTGTTATTAATCATATGTAGATTTCTTATTAAACTGTAAGTTATACCATCATCGCCAAAGTAATAACCAAAAGCAAAATTGAAGTCAAGCCAAAAGCAAACCTTCTAGTATTCCATTTACTTGTCCTTGAAGTCATATCTGCTGATGAAAAACCATAGTAACAAATTCCACAAATAAAGGCCACAATCTGCAGAAAATTCACATTCATCAAATTAACAAAAACTCTGAATGAGATACAGTGAAGATTAGAACAAAATTAGATAATACAGAAACAGTGAAAGAGCTGCCAAACCATATTCTGCTTATATTGGCAGAAAGAAATGAATTATACAAGTTCCATAACATAGACCAGTGGATGTACAAGCACAAAATGGAAGTAAATACTACCAATCATCAGTTTCACTTATATGTACATTCTTATGAGAATGATAAAAAAAAATCAGACATTGGTTTATAGGATAACTTACAATATTTGATATTGACGTAGCATTCCACAATGCATATATACGAGCAAGAGAAGATCTTCTAGGGCCACGACTGAAAAGAGCATTTATACCAGCTGGAAAGGGAGAGATCAATGATAAAGGGAGAATAAGCAAGAGTGCAAGAAAAGCCCCAAGTGACATCCAGTAGTATTGAAGCAATGTGAGAAGTGTGATGGTTAAATCACCCAAGAGCATAATGGAGATTAGAAGCTGCAATGCATCCTGAGGGGAGAAAAATTACAGCATTACGTAATAATTTTTTATGCACCCAAAAAAAAAGTTTCAGATGAGAATCTACCTTGAAGCCAATAGGCCTTGTATTTTGTAATAAAAGGGAAAATGGAAAGAGAAAGTCCCTCTTATAATGTAAAGACTGTAAATTTTCATCATTTATTATCGTTCCATTTACTCCTCCAGTCATTCTCTTACGGGAATTTATATTGCTGACTGAAGGTTGATTTGGTTCAGACTGTGCAAGGCCTTTGTGTGAATTTCCAGAGTTTTTCCTAGGGAGAAAAATTCAATGTGACATCATACCAATCAGAAATAAATTGGCATATGATAAATCTCTGATAAATTTCACTGATAGCCATAAGGAGTTCAACAGCAAAAAGAAAGGCAAGTAGCAAGATTTACTCATGTATATGAAATTATTAATTGAATATAGATCACCACGACCAAGTCACCACCAAGTAGCAGTATACCTTGTCCGGTCAGTAACATTGGTCTCTAAATTCTCTGGCTGATGTGCACTGTTGAAGAAGCACTCATTCACCACCACCAAGATGCCTAATTGATAGTAACCAGAAGCAGTAGGCTGGAACCAACCCAGCTCAATTCGAACACCGAGGCTATCAAGTTGTGGATTCCCATGACTATTAATCCATGTTATCACTGGAATCAATGCCGAGCGGATTCTTCTTTGAGTTACAGTCCTTAATTGAGCATTCAATCCAGCGACCAATCTATTCCAGACTGTTGTGGAAACATACTACATTGAAGAAGGTGGTTTCAGAGAAGGGTCAGGCCAACGTACTTAACTATTGAACTCAACCATATGAAACAACTGCAGACACTAGTATTACCTGGCCAATAAGATTAGTCAGCAGCACATCACTGTGAAGATTGTAAGGGGACATAAAACTTCCATCACCACCAAAAATGATGCACATAGGAAATCTCTTCAATATAGTAGATGCCACATCTAGCCGTTTCTCATCACCACCCAAGAAAAAGTCAATATATGCAACCATCAAATCAGGGGTTGAACCAACCTGCAGTCAATGTTTATCATAAGCCACATCATACGAAATAATGTTAGAACAGAACGGGAATGATGTTCAAATAACTAAACTTGATCATTTTATTTCTGATCAACCATGCTCAGACTGAAATGTTTGACAAATGAGAACCATGGATTATTTTCAATCCAGCAAACCTAAAATACAGAAGTTAACAAGCATACACTTGCCAGAGAGAACCATTTCAACCTTATCACTTAGATCTAAGCCCAGAAACCTGATTTCTACAACAAATCCAAGTACAATTAGCTTAACATTCACAGTCGTATGTTCCATTCAGTAGAAGTTGTTGACATAGGTTTTAGAAAATTAGTGGCTTACCATGGAAGAGAAAATATTGAGACTTCAATTAAGGGCAAATTTGACATGAACTCAGGTAAAATTTTTCAAGATATAGATAGTGAAAATATATAAATACAAGAAGGTTCGACATCGTTTATAGTTTATATAAATACAAGAAGGTTTGACATGACTGGAGCTCTTTTTAGTATCTTTGTTATATAAATTAGATGATTATTACGATTATATTCATCATATAACATTGTTATCATAAAGTAAAACCCGATGTTCTACAAATTACATTGGCCAAAAAAAAATGCTTTTAATAAGATAAAAATTTTCCTAAAAGAAGAAAAAAAAATCACCTTCATCCCTTTGTAAAGAGCTCGTGACCTGCAGGAGCGCAGACATGAGTGGTCATACTTTGACCTAACATAGTCTTGAAGACGTAGAATTTTCTTTCTTCGACGCCACTGCTTCCAAGACCAGGCACAAGGGTACGCAAGCACTGATAGTATGCTATGAATTGACCCTTCCCACCACTCATATGCAGCAACAGAGTTGATCTCATCAATAAATCGGTTAAAAGCATCTTCATACCTGGAGACAACCATGCCAGAAAATAAAATAAAAACATTTCACTAAATACGAGTATGCACAAATCATCTAGCTATGAAAAGGTAATTGTGCACCAACTGAAATTCAAGCCCAAACAAGCAAAAAATTATTTAAATGATGAATACTCCAAGAATTGTTTTTAAGTTGAAAATGTTTTACCATATGCAAGTTGCAAGGTGGTGACCAGTGCTTGGCATTTTCAATGTTCTGTATGACAGGAAATGAACAATTCGGTCTAGATTTTAAAAGAACTAAAGCTGATTTTCAAGTCAGATCGACAACAAATTTCCAATCATTATGCTGGTCTTAAATGGATAACAAACTTTTGAAAACAACTATAAAACAAGCATAAAAAGAAAGGGTGTCAAGTTCAGATGACTTAGAAAAGCTAATAAAATAGTGTCTTTATCTTCTGCAGTGGAATTTCCTATGGCTGCCCAATAAATTACCTGCCTACAGTTGTAGAAGAAAAAAAAAGGATTCTGCAGGATGAAGGAAAATATTTTACAGATACAACAGCAGAAACTTTGCTGATGAGTATGGTCACTGAAAATAACTAACATGCATGATATGAATATGGAGGAAGTAGCAGAGTCATGTTTTAAGTTTTCACGCAGTAATTTATATGATGTATTGTTTCCATCTTACACAAGTCCAATAATAGCATCAGGCGGAGTATAAGGGAGATGCCAAGGTTCTCTGAATGTATTTGGACCCATGAAGTACATTCTATGCACATGGCTCTGAGTTTCTTCAGCCCTGCTGGCCCCCGGTACCTAGGGTTCAGTTAGATCATAAGAGAAGATGGTCAGATTACCATATCCAAAAAAGTTTAAAAAGTAAATAAGTTCAAAAATCAACAATGTGCTATGCGTTGGTCTTATAGTGTTACCTCCGCCAGAGATAAGAGATATGGGAAAGAATTGGAATCGTCATGCTGGATGGGACTGCTGGCTTGATAAGTCAAGTCATTTCCAAGCATTTTAATTCGTAAAGCACTCAAAAGTAGAGCAAGTAGCACCAAGATAAACGATACAAGAAGTGCAAAAGGACAAGGGCCACCAAAAGTGTAGACCAAGTCTTCAAGTGGTGTATAGCATTTTGGCATCTTGTACTTCTCAGACAAGCATCTATATGGACAAAATGGTTGAGTAACACCACCTGCATGGAATAGATAACAATACAATAAAAGAAAGAAAAAAAAGGCAGGTTTCAAGTGCAAAAAATCTTTATGATCTACCAAATGCATGCAAAATTTAATAGTGGTACAAGAAAGAAGTTTAGGAAGAAGATACCTCGCACATATATGAAGTCTGCACGTGTAGGAATAGATTCAAGCGAACAAGGAATGCAAAGTGATGCATTAGATCCAACAGTATCTTTAAATGTGCCAACTGGACACTCCTGAACACATTTTAGATCATTAAATAATGTGGAAAGAATATCCTCATTATTAGATGAGTTTACCCTAATTTCCTACATCACCAACTATAGACAGCTCATCAATTCAGTGTATTTGTTGCAAGTGACAAGTTTCATGTTTGTACAATTTGAGTATGTGCATCACCCACCACCCGTCTACAATCTCACTATATAACAAAGCTATTTCACATCTCTGTTCCATAAAAGCATAGAAATTGGTAGGAAAGAAACTGCTCCCCTTATTAAGAAATCATTCACTGTCATCCTCTTTGTTGAGCTTTAGATAATACAAGTTAAAAACATAAAAAAAAAAAGGAATTTTATTAGTTGATGTGAAGATAACCTAGAAGAGAGCTCACACAAGTAAAAACAATTCATACGAAAAAGGAGGCATCCAGATTACACATACTTCGCAGAAAGTTCCATAAAGACCCTTTGGACACTCCTTTCCGGTGATTGTTCCCTCTTGCCCAGACTGACCACCACTATTTCCAGTCCCCCCACTGGCAAGCAACAACACAGTGAAATAACATGGAAAGCCTGTTAGCTAAGAAAAAAAAAAAGCACTACAAATTTTTTTCCACTTAAATTGCTTTTGGAACAACCACTATATTGGTCCATGTAAGGTAATAAAAATGTGCCAATAGTAGAAGTTTAAGGAAACCCACTTTGACTTAATGGTTAGAAGTTGTTCTCTTTTATTCTCAATTGTAGATATGCTACAACATACAAGACCACTATCTAATGTTTCTGAAAGCTCCACCTTCCATACAAAGTTATGAACGCTGCCAAAACTTACAAATTTAGACAGCCCAAATTTATAACTTAATGTCAGGTTTTCTTGTTAAGATTTACTGCACAAAAACCTCACCCAAATCAGATAATGCCAGAATAATGTTCCTAATTGCTAACAATCCAGAACTTTAGAAAACTTCAAGAAAAGACAAAAGTACCAAAGTGTGTTCTCATTTACTTGACTCTAATTTTCCTGCATATAAAATTAGGATTGCACAATGGAAAAGGAAACATTCTCAAAGAACCTTCTGAGATGAGGAGATCCAAAGTCATGCTAAGGCTATGAGCCTATGAGAACAAGTGGCAATATCAACATTTGCTTAATAAAAGAAAATCCAACAAGGTTATGAGAATTTTTTTTAACATGAAGCAAAATAGGTATATGTCATAAATTTCTTGAGATCGATAAGGAGGTGAAAGCTACAGAAAGCACAAGAAATCTGGTAGACAAATTTTTAGCATTGAAATGCTAAAAGAATGAACAGAAACAATCCAAAAGCAAATGCCTTGATTTTTTTAGCTTTTAAAAAACAACTAATTGATGTAGGCCTGTAGCCACATAGCCTTAAAATAAATATGAGCAATTTTAAAAACATTCAAAATCACTAAACACCTAAGATTACAGGAATTAGAGGACAAAATAGATAATTGACTTTCATCAAAGTATATTTCACAATCAAGGGTTGAATGTTACCATCATCTGTTATTTAAATGTTAGAAAACAAGTTGAGTATGAAATATAACCTAAATTGACCAAAACTGTAGTATTGGAGATCAAAACAAGGCAACTTCATATTCTTGTTAACCAAATGAAGAAATAAATCATACTATTTGAAAGATAAATACCTTGACATAATTGTACCATTTACAGTGGCAATCTGAACATATTCATCTCCAGTGGCAATATTAGACCAATCAAAGTGCACCCTACCACCGCCACCTCCACCACCACCAACAGGCCCACCATGTCCACCAGCAACTGATAGAGATGAATTTTTCTCAAGTGTGAGCGCTTGTAGAAAAAGAAGAATTGTCCCTCCAGAGCCACCTCCAAGCCCACCCATCAAAGTCCCATTATTGTTTATGACAGAACCACTATGGCTTTGGCCATCAGCCTTCAACAATCCATAAATCTTCAAGCTAGAAAGCGGCCACTTGATGGAACCCATTACTAGAAGAACAAATGGAAACATTTCAAACAAATGAACTAGTTGTTGAGTTGGCAAAAGAAGATTCAATCATGAAATATAATAAAAAAAAAGGGTATTAACAAAATAACCATAACACAAGGATCATTACATAAATCATAACTTACAGAGCACACCAAGATTTCAATACATACAACGCATGCATTTCGAAACCAGTGGCATCCCATTTATGCTCCACAGAAGCATCACCAAAGTGAAATTTCCTCGAAAACAAATATTTTAACTAGAGCATGAATTCCATGAAACAAAACCTTCTTTACACCTGAATTAATTATTATAACCCTTCAATTAAATTTATACAAAAAAGTTGTCGTTATTCCAAGTCATTCCAGTAAGATGCAAACCAAACTATTAATTACTCTTATAATTCCAAAGGTAGCATTCGATTGAGGAGATTGTAGCAAGTCTGGATAGTTCATCCCAACTTACTCTCCAAGTGCCAGATTAAAGCTTCCCATGGCCTACTCTTTATATTGTCAGAGTTTCAGGTGAAGTCACACTAGCCAGAATCCAATTTACAATAGACTAGAGCTTTAAAAGGAATTTGTATAATAAAATATCACCACATGGTAAATCAACGCATACTTTTTTACTTATGACAACAAAAAATGCTTACCTATCATTCCCCCGCCAGCAACATTTTCCAGTGACTCACTAGGTCCACCACTTCCACTTCCTAATTCACAAGGAAGATCAGGATCACCATATGCTTGACCACCTTCGATTAACATTCCATTGTAAAACCCTGAGCCTCCACAACCTCCATGTCCAGCACCTCCTCCTGCTCCATATTTCTGAAATTTTCCTTTACCAATACCCTCTTTGCAACCTAGGAAAATGTTCAAAAGACAATGACTGGACAGAAAGAAAGAATTTTACCTCAAAGAAGCAACAACAACATTTACACCTAATTAAATCAATAGCAAAAAGATCTTTGCGACAATTAATAAACATGTTGCTTCTGTCAAATTGCAAAGATGACGAACCTAACTCAGATGCACTTATTACACCACCAGCCTCAATGGTGACAGTCCTTGCCCTGTGAATATGAAGGATGGTTCCTCTAATGACACCATTGACAGTGAGATCATCAACTCTGCAGATCTGAAAAACATAAAGAGCCCGTGAGTTTCATACCCAAGGAGAACTCAGTCAAACAGGAAAGCACTAAGAACCAACTAGGTGTCAGAGGTAGCAGAGAATACAATGAAGATAACTTGAAGCAATCAAGAGCTAAATTGAATAACTAAAAAACAAGAAGATAAAAAAAGAAGCAGAAAGCAAAAAGGTTAATTCATTTGTTTTATCCTTTATGCTACATTAAATGATTATACCAACACATAAAATATAGAGAAGAAGCATTTACATAAGCTTCTTTACAAATCACACAAAACAAGCAAAACTGGATTGATTATCAAGTTAGGTAAATGGATTAAGGACGCTTGGTAATACAACTTATGACTAACTTTTTTAAGGAGCATAAGAAAACAAATTGAGATGTTCTTGGACAGAAAATCAGCAAAATATCCAAATATTGAAAAATTTACTTACTTGCAATGTGAAAGACAAGGAGTTGTTCACATGACAATCATCAGGAGGCATTATTAACTCCATTGGGCATGTTTGACTATCACAGTGAGATTGTGTGGCCCTGATGAAGAAAACTTTCAGGTCAAAGATCCTAGTGGCAAATGTGTTAATGAAAGGAAATATTGAAGAGTTATGTTGCTCATCGTATAAGATTAGAAACTTACAAGCTGCTACCTGAATCATCATCCAATGGAGCCTGAAGCAAGGAACTGGGGCCAACCTGCTCAGAGAACTGCCTAATAAGATTCATCACACCTTTTTTTTTTTTGGGTATCTTTTTATAATTTATCAATAAGCATATGTTATCCCCCAGGACTGCCAATTCATGCCACAGTAAAAAGCTATTGATTACCAACAATACAGCAAGCAAGCAGATAAATATAGAAACAATGATCATACTTCTATATTATAGAATAGGGACAAGAACAGCCGCTGAGCTTTAATAGCGTCACCATAACCAGTCAATCGGAGAAGCCCTTGGCCGCAAACACCCAAATCTGCATTTGAAAAAATAACAGAATTTTGCTGCAGAGAAAAAAAAAATGACTGTTACATAACAATTTACAAACTCAAGTAGCAACCCAAACATACAATGATTACCATTCAGAGAATCAGCTTTCAGATAATCATACCCTGAGAACAATTAAGTTTCTGGTTTCAAGCACAGATGTACGGACATCATTATTGCCACCACCATCAATCTGAATACTAGAATTCCACATGAGCAACATTTTAACAAAGATCCTGAACGCGCCATAAACCTTTCAAACAAAAGAAACAATTTAGAACAACCACCTTATTCTTCCAAAATGGGAGACACATCACAGTCAGAAAACAAAACAACTAAGAACTGAGTAATGGTAGGCCAAACTGCCACAAGCATAGATAAGCATAGATAAGTAAAACAGAAAGTTACCCAGATAAAGAACATAGACAACCTACATGAGCACTTGCGCCCAGTTATTTATAGTTAATGTCCACAAAAACTCACAAGGAAACATTTTTTTTTTTGGTTTATTACCTCAGAAATTTACATCAAGAATGAGGATTCATTGAAAAATTTGATGATTTCTTACATTTTATGCAATTCAAAATAAAAAGAAGAGAGGTTACGTTCTTACTATTACCATTCAAAAGAAGATCAACTGTTCAAAAGAAGAACACATGCTACAAACATGAAATTATGCTTTATCAGTGGCACTTGAAAATCTGACAATCTAACTTCACAGGAAATCCTAAAGTATAAAAGTTCCTGTATTTTAATTAAAGAAAACAAATACTTACCTGTATTACAGAATCACTCAAAAGAAGTTCTTCAGCAACCAGCTCAAATTCTGAAACCCCATACTCTGACAATCCAAAGCATATGCTACCCCCATCAAGCAATCTGATTTGTCCTCTCACCTTAACAACAAAAGTTAAACTTGCAAACATGAAGCCAATAATTGGTGGTAATTGAAGGGTCATGAAATACTTGTGTCAGAATTTATAATTGAAATAAGAACATAGCTTACTAAATTTCCAATGAGACACAAGTATATAATAACTACAGGAAGGGCAAATAGGCTATCAGCTACTAGAAACCTGCAGGTTTTGCTGCGTGGAAGTTCATAAAATGCACAAATAAAAACCATATTTCTCCAAGCTATACTATTTCACAAACATGTGCTTCTTATAGGCTATGACATAACCATATTCTACAAAAGAGAATACATACACTAATTCTATTGCTGGGCTCAATATCATATTATAGAAACCATAAAGTTTTTCGTTGTTGCTGCACAATGGAAGAAAAAGACATTCATCCACGGCTAAGATTACTTTGACAGAATGTAGATCTCCATTTAAGGCATAGCTTAATCACAAATGGATCGTAATATTAGTAAAAGTAATCTGCCTATGCTTTCAAACAGTAAAATTCATCCATCAGCAATGTAAATTTTAAGTGCAGAAAAGGGAAAACCAGTTACACTATACAAGAAGACTCAATGTATGATACCGTCTAAAGAACCCTAACCAGGATGTAATTGCCTTTCTCAAATCCTAATTGTTCCCTAAATATTTTTGCTTTTTGATCATATAAAGCTAAACACACAATTTGGCTCTTCACTCTAACAAAACGAGACGATTCTAATTGATTAACACATTCTATTAGCTAAAAGCAAAAAATAAAATAAACCGGTCCCAAAGCTTCCCTAAATATTTCTATTTTTTCAATGACATTTGAAGTTATATATACAAATTTGACTGTTTGTTCTACTGCAAGAATAATTTTAATATTTCAGTAATGTTCTTTATTAACTGTAAAATCTTATTTAATGCATGAGATAACATGCGCAGCACTCAGCTTGAACATCTGCATGTCAAAGCCAATATCACTACATTCCAACACAGGTAATGCATGACCCTTTAAATCAATTTCTTCCCAAGCACACTGCACACATCAAGGTTACCGTTTTTTATATTCGAAGTTACAAAGAAATACTTTTATCCCACCTTGTAATATAAACAAGCATCCTTTGAAGTGGTAACTAGGACGAAATAATTCCATAACATAATTAATGATTGTGTTGCCCATCAAAACAATAATCAATGAAATGAATAATGGATACTTAAAACAAATAATTAATATGTACATGCAGCACAATAAGCAACTAAAATAATTCCAAATGGAGGTAAAATTTAACCTGAACTCTGCTCCAAAGCAAAGGAACTAAAGCTTTTGCATTGCACTCCACGTAAACATTAGACCAAAGTATAGTTGTGGGAAAATCAAGGAGCGGAGTTTCTGTATGAGTAGTGAAATTATCATTACTAACTTTCAGACTTGATAATAGTTTATCATAAGCTGTACCAGCTGCACCAGCATTTTCAGGGCATCCATAACTCTGCCCACCTAGACCAAAGAAGGGGAAATGTAGAATGTAGTCTGTCATTCAAGTTGCAAAATAATAATGGCTACTTTTACACTGACAATAAAGTATTCGGATTCATTAACAGAACAAATGATAAAACCACGACAACCAAATATTTGAGGTGAATGTTGATAGATATTTAGGAGAAAAGAAAAAGAAAAACCAAGAGAAGCAATGCCTTAAGTAATATTCATGCAGAATGTGAGTTAACCACATAACTGGAGAACAATTTTCAATTGCAAAATGCGTTATCATATCACTCAGTTATCATGAGAATCAATTTACAAAAAATAGACTCCACTACAAGAGACATGTTAAATATATTATGTCACCTAAAAATGCAACATGTGAGACATTGTAAAAACATGCACATCAAAAAACTGTAAAAAAATATAACAGTTCACACAAACATAGATGATCTCAATTCTAAAATAGAGAATCATCAAAAGAAAATTCGAGTTCTCTTTGCACCTAAACGTTGTTACTCTGTGGCCATACCCTATTGTCACCGGTGTAATTAAAAGCGCTAGGCGCCCTTACGCCACCAAGACTTTTTATTGCCCGAGGCGAAAGGTGCCACGAAAGGCGCACGCCCAAGCGAAGTAAAGCGTTATTTAATATATAATTTATAAACATTGGAATAATTTAAGTCAAGTAAAACAAAACATAAAGTTAACAAAGCATATTATAAAGCCAAGCAAAACACTTCCTAGAAGTCTAGAACTACTCAACTTTTTAGAGTCTAAATTCTATCTTTATAAATCATCTAATTCTACAATATCATCATCCTCATCATCTGAATTAGCTTCAATTCCATCAATAGATTTAGAGTGCAACTTTTGTTGCTTCTTTAATTTCCTCTAATTAATTAATTAATTCCATAATTTACTCATTATTTTTTAAAAAATACCAGTTGTACACTTAAATCACCTAATTTTTTTCCCCTAAATTTATTTCATTCCTTATTAGCAAGTGCTTTTTTTTTTAAATCACATAGTTTTCTTCCCTAGATTTATTTATCTTTATTAGTAGGCGTGTCTTCCTAAAAATCGCCTAATTTTTTTCTCTTGAACTTATTTCCTTCCTTATTAGTAAGCGTGCTTTTTTAAAATCACCTAGTTTTTCTTCCCTAAATTTAATTTTCTTCCTTGTTAGTAAGTGCGCCTTTTTTAAAATTCCAATTAACACTAATTGAAAGCATTACATCAAAAAAAGCTGTAAAAAAATATAGCAGTTCACACAAACATAGATGATCTCAATTCTAAAATAGAGAATCATCAAAAGAAAATTCGAGTTCTCTTTGCACCCTAAACGTTGTTATTCCGTGGCCATACCCTATTATCACCGGTGTAATTAAAAGCGCTAGGCGCCCTTACGCCACCAAGACTTTTTATTGCCCGAGGCGAAAGGTGCCACGAAAGGCGCACGCCCAAGCGAAGTAAAGCGTTATTTAATATATAATTTATATAGATTGGAATAATTTAAGTCAAGTAAAACAAAACATAAAGTTAAACAAAGCATATTATAAAGCCAAGCAAAACACTTCCTAGAAGTCTAGAACTACTCAACCTTTTAGAGTGTAAATTCTATCATTATAAATCATCTAATTCTACAATATCATCATCCTCATCATCTGAATTAGCTTCAATTCCATCAATAGATTTAGAGTGCAACTTTTGTTGCTTCTTTAATTTCCTCTAATTAATTAATTAATTCCATAATTTACTCATTATTTTTTAAAAAATACCAGTTGTACACTTAAATCACCTAATTTTTTTCCCCTAAATTTATTTCATTCCTTATTAGCAAGTGCTTTTTTTTTTAAATCACATAGTTTTCTTCCCTAGATTTATTTATCTTTATTAGTAGGCGTGTCTTCCTAAAATCGCCTAATTTTTCTCTCTTGAACTTATTTCCTTCCTTATTAGTAAGCGTGCTTTTTTAAAATCACCTAGTTTTTCTTCCCTAAATTTAATTTTCTTCCTTGTTAGTAAGTGCGCCTTTTTAAAATTCCAATTAACACTAATTGAAAGCATTACATCAAAAAACTGTAAAAAAATATAGCAGTTCACACAAACATAGATGATCTCAATTCTAAAATAGAGAATCATCAAAAGAAAATTCGAGTTCTCTTTGCACCTAAACGTTGTTATTCTGTGGCCATACCCTATTATCACCGGTGTAATTAAAAGCGCTAGGCGCCCTTACGCCACCAAGACTTTTTATTGCCCGAGGCGAAAGGTGCCACGAAAGGCGCACGCCCAAGCGAAGTAAAGCGTTATTTAATATATAATTTATATAGATTGGAATAATTTAAGTCAAGTAAAACAAAACATAAAGTTAAACAAAGCATATTATAAAGCCAAGCAAAACACTTCCTAGAAGTCTAGAACTACTCAACCTTTTAGAGTGTAAATTCTATCATTATAAATCATCTAATTCTACAATATCATCATCCTCATCATCTGAATTAGCTTCAATTCCATCAATAGATTTAGAGTGCAACTTTTGTTGCTTCTTTAATTTCCTCTAATTAATTAATTAATTCCATAATTTACTCATTATTTTTTAAAAAATACCAGTTGTACACTTAAATCACCTAATTTTTCTCCCCTAAATTTATTTCATTCCTTATTAGCAAGTGCTTTTTTTTTTAAATCACATAGTTTTCTTCCCTAGATTTATTTATCTTTATTAGTAGGCGTGTCTTCCTAAAATCGCCTAATTTTTCTCTCTTGAACTTATTTCCTTCCTTATTAGTAAGCGTGCTTTTTTAAAATCACCTAGTTTTTCTTCCCTAAATTTAATTTTCTTCCTTGTTAGTAAGTGCGCCTTTTTAAAATTCCAATTAACACTAATTGAAAGCATTACATATAAGGTAGACAGTAAAAGAAAAAAGAAGAAAATAAAGAAAGAAAGAAAGAAAGGCACGCCTTATTTATGCCTGATGCCCGGCAAAAAGCGCTCGCCTCATTGAAGGTTCCTCGTCCTGAGGATGTTGAGGCGCTAAGGCCTCGCCTCGCCTGAGCGCCTAGGCGAGCACCTTTCTACACTGATTGTCTCCTTAAAGAAAACTAAGTTTCTCACAACATGCAAGAGCTACATAAAGCTAACACAGTCAGACTACATAGGAAGATTCAGATGTTCATATCCTGACACAAGTAGCCTATAATTCTGAAAGGATAAAAGGTTACAATGACGACAACAGCAAAACAAATAGAAATTATACACACGCATGCACACAAAATACAAGCTGGCATGATTCAGTTTAATTCATCAGAAAGAGATTAATGCACTTCTAAACATATATGGTAGGTACAAACCATGGACAGTGATCTTCACATCTTGTATGCTGTAACACTCCCAAGATACCCTCCCACCTCCACCTCCACCCCACCCACTCCCACCAGCAGCACTGATTGTACCATTGCCTTTCCTAAAGATTGTTTACAATAATAATTAAAAAGAAATACATAAAAAAATCAACCTTTCTAAAGTTAAAAGCAGATGCCACAGCTCATTAAAATTTCTCAAAATCAACTGAAAGGTTCCAACTTCCAAAACAACATTGTCAGCACTATTCAATCTGATTACTAAAAGAAGGTTTCATATGAAACTTTTTAAGCAACAAAGTATGGCTAAAGTAGTAAATCCTTACAAGAGGAAAACATTCAGGCAAAATCTAGTCTCAATTATTCTATGGTCAACACAAAAGCAAGCAAAGGGGCTTTCCAAAACAAATGAGGATATGGGTCACTTTGAAAGCATAACAAAGATATGCTTATAAATACACACAACATCAAGGATATAATGATAGAAACAAACCACAACCGAAAAATCAGAAATTATGACCAATAAGGAAAATAGAAGGGAGTGATTAATATACTCACAATTTGAAAGCATGGACCATGATACTCCCACCAGATCCACCACCTCCATTCAAACCACCATTGCCACCTTCTGCGGCTACAAATCCATCTGCCTGCAAAGTATCTTTCACTTTGAGCAATACACGACCTCCCCCATCCCCTCCATACTGCTTTTCAGCAGAAGTACTGCCACCTTTGCTCCCATAACTCCATGGATCAGACAAAGATGACCAGGCATAAACATCCCCTCCCCAGTTAGTCTTGTTACTTTTCAGACAAGAAGCGCCACGGCCACCATGCCCTCCACCAGCTCCGTCATACAAACTTGGAGTGCCACTAGTTTGTGATGGTGGTGCCCCACCTAAAGCTGTCGTATTTATGATTGAGTGATAATCCAACGTAAGATTGGCCACATCGAAAACTACAGAGCCGGCAACTACAGCAGCATGTGAACCAATTTTAACATTGCCCGATATATTAAAAGATATTAAGCAGCCTTTGACAGGACATGTGATTAAAACATCTGGAGCAATCTCAAGGCTTCCTGTTCCTAGTATGAGAAGGTCATTAACCAACTGCAAGCTTGAATTTAGCAAGCAAGTTCCATTCAGCGAGCCAACACCACTCAAATCCTCACAAGATGCGAAATTGCTATGCGACAACAACAAGGGCAACTTCTCAAAATTCCTCGTCGGAAATATACCATAGTTGTCATTCAGAAATGGCTCAGAGTTCTTAAACAGCGGTTCTGAAAATATGTCATCATCCGAACAATTCCCAAATCCAAGCAAAAGCATAAAGACATAAACCGACAAAAGTACCCAGAATAAGTAGCCGTTTGTCCGCTCTGGATGCATGACTTTTCATAAACACAATGGGCGTACCAGAAATCTGGTTCTTTCCTTGAAGTATTGATGTAACACAAGACATTAGTAGCTATTAGGATGTGGGCAAAAACATTTGTGTATATCAAACGTAGACGGGGCTGCAAATGTCTGCTTTGGATACCCTTTCATACCTGCAAATGTCAAAAATATTGTCAATGAAAAACAGTAATTTGGGAGAGGCAACCAGCACAAAAGTGAACCTGCAAATATCAAAGATATTGTCTACGTGTTGTTATAAAAACTTCAAAGGCTGCAATAGAATGTGATTCAGTATTTAAAAAGTTGAAAGATATGAAGCAAACCTGCACAAGATACTAACAGAGACCCCATCCAAACTCCAAAGTCATACAATCCATGGAATGTGGGAGCAACACAGCCACATATATAATGCCTTACAATTCTATCAGAGCTCATTCAATTGAGAATACCCTCTTAATTTCCATGAATGTAAACTACCATAAATTTCACACAAAATATTTATGAAACAAATGACAGGCATAAGACACTGTTCAGCTTCTTGTGACAGCAAATACACCTGAACTAAGATACACCGCATTTAAATCCTAAGTAGACATTAGACTACAAAGTGATCCAAGAAGTATCATCAAGTGACTACCAACATTGTGCTCTTATCGCTACTAAAATTCATATTAGCTAGCATTTTTTTAGCGGACCACCAAAAATTAACTCCACAAGAATTATCCTGCATTTATCCCTCGCCGCACCTACACACATCACAAAAACCCCTACCACGACTTCTTGTGACAAAGAATACACCTGAAATAAGATACACCTGACCGCATTTTAAATCCTAAGTAGACGTTAGACTTCAAAGTGATCCAAGAAGTATCATCAAGTGACTACCAACATTGTGCTCTTACATAGTTACTAAAATTCATATTAGCTAGCATTTTTTTAGCGAGACTCACCAAAATTAACTCCACAAGAATTATCCCTCGCATTTAACCCTCGCAGCACTCTACACACATCACAAAAAAACCCTACCACGACTTCTTGTGACAAAGAAAATACACCCGAACTAAGATACACCGCATTTAAATCCTAAGTAGACATTAGACTACAAAGTGATCCAAGAAGTATCATCAAGTGACTACCAACATTGTGCTCTTATCAGTTACTAAAATTCATATTAGCTAGCATTTTTAGCAGACCACCAAAATTAACTCCACAAGAATTATCCTGCATTTATCCCTCGCCGCACCTACACACATCACAAAAACCCTACCACAGCTTCTTGTGACAAAGAATACACCGAAATAAGATACACCGTGACCGCATTTTAAATCCTAAGTAGACGTTAGACTTCAAAGTGATCCAAGAAGTATCATCAAGTGACTACCAACATCGTGCTCTTACATAGTTACTAAAAATTCATATTAGCTAGCATTTTTTTAGCGCACCACCAAAATTAACTCCACAAGAATTATCCCTCGCATTTAACCCTCGCCGCACCTACACACATCACAAAAACCCTACCACAGCTTCTTGTGACAGCAAATACACCTGAACTAAGATACACCGCATTTAAATCCTAAGTAGACATTAGACTACAAAGTGATCCAAGAAGTATCATCAAGTGACTACCAACATTGTGCTCTTATCAGTTACTAAAATTCATATTAGCTAGCATTTTTAGCAGACCACCAAAATTAACTCCACAAGAATTATCCTGCATTTATCCTTCGTCAGACTCTACACACATCACAAAAAAACCCTACCACGCCTTCTTGTGACAACAGAATACACTGAAATAAGATACACTCGCATCGCATTTTAAATCCTAAGTAGACGTTAGACTTCAAAGTGATCCAAGAAGTATCATCAAGTGACTACCAACATTGTGCTCTTACATAGTTACTAAAATTCATATTAGCTAGCATTTTTAGCAGACCACCAAAATTAACTCCACAAGAATTATCCTCGCATTTAACCCTCGCCAGACTCTACACACATCACAAAAACCCTACCACGACTTCTTGTGACAGAGAAATACACCTGAAATAAGATACACCTGACTGCATTTAAATCCTAAGTAGACATTAGACTGCAAAGTGATCCAAGAAGTATCATCAAGTGACTAACAACATTGTGCTCTTATCAGCTACTAAAAATTCATATTAGCTAGCATTTTTTTAGCGCACCACCAAAATTAACTCCATAAGCATTATCCTCGCATTTATCCCTAGCCGCACCTACACACATCACAAAAACCCTACCACGACCTTCTTGTGACAAAGAATACACCCGAAATAAGATACACTCGTGACCGCATTTAAATCCTAAGTAGACGTTAGACTTCAAAGTGATCCAAGAAGTATCATCAAGTGACTACCAACATTGTGCTCTTACATAGTTACTAAAATTCATATTAGCTAGCATTTTTTAGCAGCACCACCAAAAATTAACTCCACAAGAATTATCCTCGCATTTAACCCTCGCCAGACTCTACACACATCACAAAAACCCTACCACGACTTCTTGTGACAAAGAATACACCCGAACTAAGATACACCGCATTTAAATCCTAAGTAGACATTAGACTACAAAGTGATCCAAGAAGTATCATCAAGTGACTACCAACATTGTGCTCTTATCGAGTTACTAAAAATTCATATTAGCTAGCATTTTTTTAGCGGACTCACCAAAATTAACTCCACAAGAATTATCCTCGCATTTATCCCTCGCCAGACCTACACACATCACAAAAAAACCCTACCACAGCTTCTTGTGACAAAGAAATACACCTGAAATAAGATACACTGCACTGCATTTAAATCCTAAGTAGACGTTAGACTTCAAAGTGATCCAAGAAGTATCATCAAGTGACTACCAACATTGTGCTCTTACATAGTTACTAAAATTCATATTAGCTAGCATTTTTAGCAGACCACCAAAATTAACTCCACAAGAATTATCCTGCATTTAACCCTCGCCGCACCTACACACATCACAAAAACCCTACCACAGCTTCTTGTGACAGCAAATACACCTGAAATAAGATACACTGCACTGCATTTAAATCCTAAGTAGACATTAGACTGCAAAGTGATCCAAGAAGTATCATCAAGTGACTAACAACATTGTGCTCTTATCCAGTTACTAAAATTCATATTAGCTAGCATTTTTAGCAGACCACCAAAATTAACTCCATAAGCATTATCCTGCATTTATCCCTAGCCGCACCTACACACATCACAAAAACCCTACCACAGTTGGATATCTCCAATTCAATTTCAAGAATTTACAAGAAAAACAAACCGCTTTAAAAATTATTTCAAGTTAATACCAAAACCACAACAAACCCTAGAAAACTCTCAAACAAACACAAACCAAAGGATATAACCACTCAGCCACTCACCCCTAACCAAGATCATCCACTCAATCAAGATCCATCCCTAAAGAACCACAAAGAAAACCAAAAACACAATTCCAAGATCCAAACTCCTTTACAAAACCCATCAAAACCCAAACCAAATCAACAAATCCATCAACCCAAAAAATAAATAAATAAATAATAATAATAATAACAAATAGGATCAAAAGCAAGATCAAATCAAGAAGAAGAAGAAAAAAGTACCAAACTAGATCATCGAAGATCGAATCGGAGATAGAAACCCTAGAAAATGCTCCTCTCTTTATCAGCAAAGATCAGCGAGCGAGAGAGAGAGAACGAAAGAAAGAGGGTTTCCCTTTTAATTTCTAAAAAGATTTTATACTGTTAAATGGACTATCAAGTCTCGACAAAAGTCCAACTGGGCTTTCTCTGCTTCGCTGGACCATTCTCCAGCTGCTTTTCTAACCGTTCTCTTCTTACTTCACTCCCTAGTAATAAATATACTTAATTATTCCTCATTATTATTCCCATCTATTTCTCCCTTTAACCCTTTAACTTCCCACTAATTACGTTTTATTTTTTTTAAATTCAATTTTTATTATACCCTTGATAATATTTAAATTATATAATTTAGAGATGACAAATATCTCTAAACCTGATTCGACCGGATCTGATCTAATTTTGATATAAAAAAAACCTTCTTATCATTTTCAAGCCAAATTTAAATAAAACCTGACTTCTATTAAGCGGTCAGGTCTGGAGATTTTGGTACCATGCCATAATCGATCCCTAAATATGACCCAAATTTAAAATTATGAAAATTCTTTTTATATACACCAATATGTTTAACAACTTAGGGTTTTTTATTTCTTCTCTTTATTTTAGTTTTATAATATTATAATATTTCTTTTATATATTATGAAAAAAATATTTTATGATTAGGGGCAAGGACAAGTCCCACAAGTATCCGACTCCTCGTCGAATTTGGGGAAAACCTGGCTGGTATCAAGGGGAATGGGTGCGGGGAGAGGAGACAGGTGCGGGGTAGACAAAACCAGCCCCGAACCTGACCGGTTACCATCTCCTTGATTATATATTTTCAAATGAAGGAAGAAGCTTGACGAGGTTGGGAATTTAAAGTTCGATGGGGGTGAAAATGTAAAAGTGTTAGTAATAACCCCTTGGAGAATATTTGAGATAATGAACATTACACCGTTAGAGCATGCTGAACACGTGGCGGATCCGGACCGGTAATCGGATCTTTCTTATTTTAATACTACGAGATGCGGGGATGATTACCGGATGTTACACTGTGTATCCGGTGACGCATGGGGTCACGTTGATGTCAACGTGGAAGCTTTGGGATCGTTGGATTTTGAATGGACCGTTGATGTGGACGTTTTCATGTCGTCACACGTGTTCAGAATCTGATGTTTTGTTTGAATAAAAGGGTTATTTGGGGATACGTGTCAATACGCAGGTGAGATTTATAATTTTTTATCTATAAATATATATATTATCATTTAAAATATTATCGGTTTGTATTTTTTATTAAAAAACCTGCTAAACTTTCAGTATTGCGTATAAAAATAAAATAAAATTGACACCATACATTCTGCAAATGCAGTAATCGAAGCATGTATGTATATGTATGTGTTTTTTTTTTATGATAACATTTATTTTTTATAACAAGGTATTGACAGCTTTGTAAGTGATAAAAAAAAATACTATGTTAGTGTGTATAAATATATATATGTGTATATAAGGTTGTATGTAGCTTTTGAGATTTTTATTATTTAATAAATAAAAAAAATTATGGATTATGTTGATTTGCTATATTTAGTTTTGATTAAAAAAAAAGAAACGTTATGTTTTATCTGCTTAGAAAAGAAGCATTACTTATCGCAGCACTACTTGTCATATGCTTTGTAGGTGTTAAGACATATACGTGGAAGGCCATTTACTTGGGTTAGATAAAAATAAACCGTTATCAATAATAAACATGTGTCATCAGTTTGGGAGACGTTAAAGTGTTACATAGAAGGCATTTGCTTGGTTTAGATAAAAGTATTATCAGTAAGAGATACGTGTTATTTGCTTAAGAGGCGTTAAGGTGTTACATGGAAGATATTTGTTTAGTTTAGATAAAAAGAAAATGTCATCATAAGCAATACGTGTCATCTGTTTTGAAGACGTTATTACATTAAGGTGTTATGTGGAAGGCATTTGCTTGGTTTGGATAAAAAGAAAACTTTATTATAAACAATACAAACGGTAAAGTCTTACGTGGAAGGCATTTTGCTTTGTTTGGATAGAAATAAAGCTTTATCAAAAGCAATACGTGTCATCTGTTTAGTAGGCGCTAAGGTGTTACGTGGAATGTATTTGCTTTGTTTGGATAAAAATAAGCTGTTATGTATTAATTAAACATCCGCAAAAACTTTGATGTGGATGTTTTGGTGTTCTCATACGCGTGTTAGGTTCATGTGTCTGGTTTGCATAAAAATGAAATTGCATCTCCTGCACTATTTGGGAACGCGCAGCCAGGTGAGATTTATAATTTATAATTTTATATAAATATAATTTGTGTATGTATAGAGATTTTTATAATAAAAAACACAAACCAAGATATATACATATACATGTATTTTAAATGATAGATATATATATATATATATATATATATATATATATATTGTCAAATTTACAGTATTGAGGCAGACATTCTGCAAATATAGTCCATGAAATATGCATGTATATGTATATATATTTTTTTAATCAATGACACATTTATTTGTTAAGAACAAAGGATTGACAGCTTTGTAAGTGATAGGCCTATATATCCGCAAGTACTTATTGTATACAAAAATTAGATCTCAAAAGCCTCTATCATTTAGATTTAAACCATGTTGATGTGTGGATACTTATGTGTGTATAATAAGGTCGTATGTAGCTTTTGAGAATTTTATTATTTAATAAATGGAAAAAATAAAAAATCATGAATTATGTCAATTTACTCGAATTTTCAATAGGTTTGGGTAAAAAAAAAAAAAAGCCTTACGTGAAAGGCATTACATGATATCTTCTTGGTGTGTCAACAACAAATTACGTTGCATAAATAAATAAATAAATAACACAAGGGAGAGGACAAATGGTGTTAAAAAAATAATGAATTATGTTAATTTGCTCGAATTAGATTAGGTGCAGTGTAGCAGACGGCGTAAAATGTCTGCATAAAAAAAGAGAGAATAAATAGTGTTAAAAAAATTATAGATTATGTTAATTTGCTCGTATTAGATCAAGTGTTTGGTTTGGATAAAAAGGAAGTCGTTATGTGATATCTACTTAGTTAGAATAAAAATGAAGTAGTAATGTGAACGTGTCATCTTGATTTTAATAAAAAGGTAGTCGTGGAAGGGGTTACAATTACATGTCACCTGTTTGGTTTGAATAAAAAGCAATGCGTTACTTGGAAGACTTTACATGTCATCTAATTTGTTTGAATAAAAATAAAGGAATTAGGTGGAAAGGTGTTACGTGGAAGGTTTCACATATCATTTGTTTGGTATGGATAAAAAGGAAACTATTACGTGGTTGATGTTATAGGGAAGGTGTTACGCGTCATCAGCTTAGTTTGAATAAAAAGAAAATTGTGTAAAATGTAAAAACAGAGGAAAAAACTAAAAGAGAGGGGACATATGGGTTAAAAAAATCATAGATTATGTTAATTTGCTTTTAGATAAAGAATTTAATTGGATAAGATGGAAAATGTTACATTTAATGTACTGTGTTTGGGTTATATATCAACAACCGATGACAAAATAATATGTGAGATAGAAAATTAGAGAAATGTAAAATTGATAAAAATAAATAAATATTACGTTTGTATTATAAAACTACAATTATTTTGAAATAATTTTTTTTTCCTCAAAACCATTAGGGGCCGTTTGGTTCGCGGTAATGTAGAAGGATTACCATGTGTTACGTGGTAATCTGAAAATATTACCATGTTTGGCATTGTATCAGTGGTAATTTATATGGTAATATCACATTACCAACTTATAAATATTAGTAAGAAAGTGGTAATCCTATTACCACCAAATTTGGTGTCTATCTTGGATTACCGTGGTAATCTTATAACTTTTTATATTTTAACAAATTGATTACCATGAAAACCAAAGTAATAAGAGTTCCCAACCAAACATGGTTATATTAAATTACCGCAATATTCCCACCCATATAACATTCCCACTCATATTACCATGATAATTTCGTTACGTGGTAATATGTCATTAACACGAACCAAACGGCTTAGTATTTCATAATAAGGAGGGAGGAATAGACACCCACAGAGGTATCAAATGAAACGAGACATGGGTGACCAATCTCAAACCCGAATCCGGAAACGCCTTATCGGGTCGGATCCAAATTAAACCCGGATCCATAGAACAATCTAGAAACCCGGCGGTCATTTCCAGAACCCTCTATCAAAACCCCACCCGCAAAGCCGCGACCCAATCCCATCTCATCGCTCGCTTCGCTGCTCCCATTTTTCTCCACGCCTTCTCATCCCCTGCTCTCATGGCGTCCTCTCTACTCGCATCCATCAAGCCCTTCGTTCTCGCCCACCCGTCTCCATCTCGCTCGCGCCCTCTTTGTGCTGTGCCGCGACGCTGCTCGGTCAGAGCTGCAGTCGCGGGGAAGAAACTGGAGCCATCCAAGGTCTCTCTTTTCTCATTTCGATCTAGGTTATCCTTTGTTCTCTCAAGTTGTTGTTTTTCTAATTTTGGTGTTTTTGTTTGAGCTCAGGTGGTTCCCCAAGCTGATAGAGTTCTTATTCGTCTGGAGGAGTTACCCCAGGTATTGTTCTTCTTTACAGTCCAATCTATATTATGATTTGAGATGAAGAGTTAGGGCAATGGATGTGCCTGGTTCTTGTTCGGCTGGCTGATTTTCCCCCTTTTCTCAATTGTGTTTCATGTTTGGTAGGCATGTGTTTGTAGAATGTGTTTGAATTTGGGGAACTCCTTTGAACATAAGTAATGTATATTGATGGAAGGAAAAGCGAAGAAATTTTATTAATATGTAGTATTTCATTTGGGTGTTTGAACACATCTAAAATTTAGAAACTCACTTTGTTTATTAATCCCTGAAGTTGAACTTTGCATCAGATACACTGCTAAATTGATGTCAGTGTTAACACCAAATGAAGGAGGCATAAAATAAGAGTGAGCTTTCAATAGTATTGGTTTTAGGGAACTTAATTTATGTGAAAAATCAAGTGGAGAGTAGCAAAGGGGGAAGGAAGCCTTGCCTGGACTCGGTAAAATACACCACTGTTGGTAGTTTGCTATGTGAGATTGCATTTTAAACAGTGTTGTTGAGTTATTCTAGGAAGCAAATGGTGGTTAATTATTTTTATTTTTATTTTTTAAATTGCCCCTTCTTCAGCTAAATTTGCTAAACTTTCAAAACATGAACCTTTCTAATATTGTGATTGATTTACTTAAGAAATACTTGTAATTCTGCATTTTTGTTATTGTTTTCTAGCTAGCAATACACCTTTTGCTTGTTTCTTGTCATGCAATCTTAAGCCTCTGTTGTGATGAAAGCATGTTTTTGTCTCATAAGGTGACAATTGTTCATGCATACACTATCATTTCACAACTTGACATCAAATCATAATACGGCTAGCATGCATTGGAAGTTTGCAGATTTGTTACCTGAACCAGATTCTCATTTTGATGAACCTTTTGTTGCAGAAATCTGCTGGTGGAGTTCTGATGCCAAAATCAGCTGTAAAGTTTGAACGGTATCTAATGGGTGAGGTGAGGAAGCTAGATAATCTTTTGACTAAGTTCTCCTTTTGTTGGTTATGATGATAATTACTCATGTTTTCGGCACCCAACAGATTCTGTCAGTGGGCTCTGATGTTAGTCAGTTGGAAGCTGGAAAGAAGGTAGGCTGCATGATTTTTATGTTGGTAATACGTGTCTGACAACCTGGTTAGATAGCTACTTAAGATTTAAAACTAATAGCAATTTTGGAACAAAGCATGCAGTTCAGGGACATTATACTATTTTCTTTTATTGTTGTCTTCCATTTTTGCGATTTGCTGTCTATGAGCGTCATTCTGCATGATTTTCCTGTTTTTAGACCTTAACATTTGACAAGAGCTTAAATTTACCTGTAAGTGTCGCATGCCTGCTTTCTATTTAACCAAGCTTATGCTTTTAACTGCATATTTGCATGTTAGATGGAGAATGCATCTGTTAAATGTTTGTTAACATTCAGCCATAACACTTCTTGATATGCAACATATTGCTTATAGCGGACAATGAAGAATAAAAATACCTTTGCTTTTTAATTACTTCCAAGGCTGATGCCCTCTGTTTTGTTGCAGGTTTTGTTCTCAGATGTCAATGCATATGAGGTTAGTCTTGTGCTTTTAGAAAATTCTCCCTTTTCAAAGTAATCACACACACACTGATTAAACTCAATCATCTAGTATCGCCTGGTTCCATGAAGTTTGAAGCTTATATGTTGATCTCAATTTTATTTTATTTTTTCCCAACATGCATAGGCCCTCATGTGTGGTTCATCTGCAATTATTAAAAAAAAAACATAAATAAATAAATACCAGTTCTGCTTTCTAGGAATTGAGAGTTGATAACAACTATATTGGAATGATTTGCTACATGTATTCCTGCAGGTGGATCTGGGTTCAGATGCAAAACATTGTTTCTGCCGATCTAGCGATTTACTTGCCATTGTTGAGTAGTCCTTTAAGTTCTTGATGTAGCTGCGCGTCCATTGTTCCTGTTCTTTTGCTGCTTGACTGGTTTTTTGGGTTGATGCTCAATAGACACTACAATGCTACTTTATGTATGGCATTAGATTTAATCTCTCTTTTCTCGTCTTCCTCGTTTGCACTGTATGGACAGCTATAAGAATTTAAGGATGAATTGAGATTAAGAAAGAAACCATCTTAAGTTATTGTCAATTGTGGTTGATTTTTATCTCGCATTTTAACTCATTATGGAGCACAGTTAATGAGTAAGCTATTTGCTGGTTATTTGTTGTGTAAATGTTGGATTTTTTAGTATTTTATAAAGATTGTTAAAATTTTTTACAGAGACATGCGAGGTACTTATATTGATTCATTTATAAATATTAGTCACCCACCCCTGAATCCTTTCTTTGATCCAATTTATATTTCCTATCCTAAGGGTCTATTTTTGTTGGAGGTTTGAAGTTATTGAAGGCAAATTAGAGTAAGGTTTGCTAAAAAAGCCATGTTTTAAGGGTTTTAAATCCCCATGCAAATCCAAGTATATATCCATTGATTAATACACCTCATCATAACTGCCTCCCTAAAGGATTCAACATAACAATTAATTCTACCCAAAAACCTCACAAACTCATCATTCCTCAAACTTTCATCTTTTGCAATCTTACCTGCATACTTCTCTATGATCTCAATCACAAGCTCTTCTTTTTTTGCATTTGACTTAATTAAACAGCTTGCAATGAAATAACCAAATATTATCTTCATACAATCTATGTTATGAATTAAAAGATCTTTAGTGGAAACATCAGTGAGCTACATGGCTATCATGTACTGAAGCCCATGAATCCATGTCTTTATTTGCATGCATGTCAATGGCTTGTTTATAATTAAAGCTACAACTGGTTCAATAATTTAGAGGTGTGGAGGTTATTGTTTATAATATTAATATATAACTTTATCATCCATAACTATCTTCTTTTAATTTACTTTGTTATATTTTATTGATCCCTTTATGTAATTTTTTTTTTTTAATTATACAAATCAATTATGAATCAAACCATCTACTTGGCTTCCAAAAACAGGAAACTTTATTCACTCTGATTTTTATTTTAACAATTATGAAATATATTACGTCAAAGTTTTTATTTTTCCTAGTAACTAATAAAACTAGTTATACATGTTATTAACATATATATATTAAAAAATTTAATTACAATATATTTATTTAAATAATTTTTCAAGATAAAAAAAAACGGTGATATTCCAAAAATGGGTCTAACCAGTTGGCAGTCGAACGCAACTCAATGACTTGTCTCGCAAGTCGGGTCGATCCCATCTCAAAATCGAATCGATATAAAGCACAGCATCGCCGCCCACTCCTTCGTTCTCACACCTTCGACTCTTCTCTAGTTCTCCATTCCATCGCCATGGCCACGACCTCGACCTCGAAGCCAGATCCCAAGCAGAAGAAGGACGATAAGAAGGATGAGGATCTGGTAGTCATTCTCCTTCTTCTTTTCCTCCTTTATTTTTCTTGAATTTCGTTGGTATTTCCTTCTAATCTGAAACCTGGATCTGTGCGGCAGTCGGAGGAGGACCTTGCGCTCAAGCAACAGCTGGAGCTTTACGTCGAGCGAGTACAAGATTCCGATCCCGGTGTCCAGAAGTTTGCCCTCGAGAGCATGAGGTGAGTTTTTCGATGGTTTCTAGGGTTTATTATGTTTTAGTGTTCTTGCCCTATAACAAACCCTAACCTCAATTCTCTGTGACTTCTGTCTGAAAGCTGATAGATGGGGTCATAGTATAGCATGAAAAGAGAAAAATTTTAGCTTTCACTGCTCCATGATGATCTCCATCTATACAGGGGAAGAGTACTTAGCATTTGGTCATAAGCATGTTTTCTCTTCTTCCTTTAAAGCCAATACTGTACTTGCAACAATGCTTTGTGCATCATACACCCTTTTCTTGATTAGTGCTATAAGAATGAAGTCTGTGTTTGAAAAAGCTGACTGTAACTAGGGCTGTATTTGATTATTGTTAACTGTTGGAATTCTAAATCAAATCATAATTATGTAATTAAAGCTTGCAATTTTATTGGCTTTTGCTATTCCTACCGGTGTGCGTTGCTACAAAATCTCTCCTTTTCTTAAAAACATATTGCTGACTGTTGCTCTTTTTTTTTTTCCAAGCTCGTGACTATGAACACTTTGATTTTGAGTGCAGGCAGGAGATCCGCACTTCAACTAGCTCAATGACATCAGTTCCTAAACCTTTGAAGTTTCTCCGTCCTCATTATGGCACTCTGAAAGCATATTATGAGACAATGCCTGACTGTGATCTGAAGGTACTGACCACTAATGTCTCATATTTATGTTCTCCTTTTTCTTTACATGCTGCTCACTTTGCTTTATGGACTGCAGAAGTACCTTGCTGATATACTTTCAGTCTTGGCATTGACCATGTCTGCTGAAGGAGAGCGGGTATGCAAAAACCTTAGCTTTGAACTTCTTTGTTTTTGTTGAGAAAGTGGCTGAATCCGCTCATGATTTTTCATGTAAACTTTAAGACAAAACTGCAAGATAAGGGCTATTGTAAAATCATCTTGATAGTTGATTGCAAGAGGCCATGAGTTTTTTGTCATTTAGCATGGTCATACTACTGAATTTATGTGGGGGCCAGTGTATCCTATCCCCTAGCATCTAAATACATCTAAGATATGTGGCAGAAATTTAGGTCCCATTTGTTGTTTAAATGGTTTCATTACAATAAGAACTTTTTCAATGTGTTTATTGAGCTCACCATGGTTTGTTGCAGTTTCTGGTGCATATAGGCATTTCTGCAATTATCATCTATGAGAAGCTTAATCTCAAAACTTTTATGTCTTATTTTCAGGAGAGTCTGAAGTACAGGTTGTTAGGTTCAGAGGGTGACATTGGTTCTTGGGGCCATGAATATGTGAGGTTAGAAACTTCACTTTTTTTTTTTAAAAAAAAAAACCCACATATGGTGATTTCTGCTAAAAGGTAAAACCAGACATTAGTTTTAATTACTAAATTCGTAAGCAGGTGTTATATAAATTGTCAAGTTTTCTTCTAGCATCATCTTGGCCATTTTTTATTTCTTGATAGATTATGTATTCTAGTTACTTTATGATTTATGCTGTTTAAATAATTGCTCTGGGGAGTTTTCTTTAACTTGATCAACAACAGAAGCCAAGAATCAAAACTATCAAACCTATCTAAATCAAGTATTATGCATGTTTCTTGACACCTTTCTTATTATTTTATTATTCAGGAACCTCGCTGGTGAAATTTCACAAGAGTTTACAAAACGACAGGTTAGCCCCAGTGTCTTTGGTTTTTATATTTTGAAGGCATATTTTAGTTACTTCTTTTTTTCCGTAGCACTTGGTAGCATATTTTAACTGTTCATCCTTTTCCCTTCTTTTCTCATAGTATGAGGACAAGCCAATAGATAATCTGATGGAACTTGTGCAACAAATTGTTGCTTTTCACATGAAGGTATGTCTTAAACAGAAATGTTAGCACAATATTCTGTTCATCTGCTATGTCGTTCACTACTTGAGTGCTTTACAATAGTTCTATTGTTGTATATTTTCCTTCTTATCAAGGATGTGTTTTTGTTGCAGCATAATGCTGAGCCGGAAGCTGTTGATCTTCTGATGGAGGTAAGTTGCAGCCATATGCTTCATGGTTATTGTATGTTAAACTTCTTATTTATGCATTTCTGATCTATTTCAGGTTGAAGATCTTGATTTGTTGGTTGAACATGTTGATGCTTCAAACTATAAGAGGGCATGCTTGTATCTAACAAGCTCTTCTAGGTATCTGAATTTGTTTATGTATTTAGAACATTGAGCTATATTAAATAATTTAAATATGAATTCTTGCAGTTAGCTTATTGTATATTCTTTAACTATTTTCTTCTATCGATGACACAGTGTTGATGTACTTTTATGAATACAATTATCTAATTACTGGTTGAATTTGCTTCACCAAGCAGGTTTTGGAATGCGTTGATGTGTTGCCATTGTAATTGTTTAAATTCCCTGCCCATATTTTTTTTTTTAGTTTTTTGCATGGCTTTGTATTGGCAGTACTATAGTTGGTTCCTTCCCTTTCATATTGTTTTTTTATTGTTTGTTCGATTGTTGTTTTCTCACAATTGATATTATAATCTTTTGTTTGATTGCTTTATGCTGTTCTGTGTGGAATTATTTACTCAAATTGCATGATCTTGTAGCTATCTACCTGGGCCTGATGATCTATTAGCATTGGACATAGCATATACAATATATATGAAGTTCGATGACTTGGCCAGTGCCCTTCGTATAGCACTATTTCTAGATAACAGTCAGGTATAGTTGCCAGTCTTTTTTTTATATGTGCAGACTTTGTCTTGAACATATTCTCATGACACACTATCTTTGCAATGGCAGTATGTGAAGCAGGTCTATACATCCACTGCAGATCTGCTGTTGAAGAAGCAATTTTCTTACATTGTGGCCCGCCATGTAAGATACAGATTTATTTCTTAAATTCTTGGGCTTGAATTCCTTTTTTGTTTCCGTTTTCTTGATTCCAGCATTTTCCACTAAAGACATGGTCCATCACTTCTTCAGTGATTAATTTCTGATTTTGATCAACATTGTTCTATACTTTTTTCTGCTTACTGTACTTCATTTGTGGATGACTTTGCAAATTAGGGTCATACACTGGAACTTGATGAGGAGATGGTTGCAAAGGATGAGGACAGGGATCAACTGCAGGATATAATTAACAACACTAAATTAAGTGAAGGTTATCTTACACTTGCTCGAGATATTGAGGTTATGGAACCGAAATCCCCAGAAGATATTTATAAGGTATCATCATCATATGATGAACACTTGTAATGCTTTCCTCTGTGCCTGTTTGGCATGTAGTTTTTGAGTGGTGTATTCTTTCAGCATGCATACTTTTGTGTCACTGCGCATGGTTTACCATATCAATTGGTTGTGGTTCATGAATGATTTATCTTGTTGAATGTTATGGCATGAGGATTTTGGAAAGTCAATGGTGGAGATTTTCTATTTAGATGAATGTCACTTCAAACTCATTTTTAAAGGGCAAAGCATGTTCTGGTGGGTCATTCAGTGGCATATTTTTTTTGTCTGCATATAGTATTGAAGTCTGGTATGGTTTGAGATCCTTGCACATAATTTGGAGGAAAACGCTGAAGGCCAAATGCTTCTACAAATTTCAACATATATTTGCTTATTTTTATGATCTCTGCATATTCTCATTCTTTACTCATTTATGGCATTTGCAGGTACATTTGATTGATGGCCGAACAAGTGCAAGTTCCAGTCTTGATTCAGCCAGGCAGAATCTGGCTGCAACCTTTGTAAATGCATTTGTAAATGCAGGTTTTGGTCAGGTAGGGTAGTGGAAATTGTGTTCTTATGAGTTATTGATAAGGGTATACGCTAAGGACATATTGACGTTGAACCTTCTGTTTTCTTGTGTGCAGGATAAACTGATGACTGTTTCATCAGAATCTACTAGCAGTGGATCTTCGGGTAGTTGGCTTTTTAAGAACAAGGAACATGGGAAGGCCAGTGCAGCCGCAAGTCTGGTAGTAATTAGTTGCACACTTTGATATGTGCTGGTTTTCTTCTCTGTGGCTTTGTCAGATATTGATGTTCTTCTAATCTTGGCAATAGGGAATGGTCCTGTTGTGGGATGTTGACTCTGGACTTGCACAAATTGACAAATATTTGCACAGCAATGACAATCATGTTGTTGCTGGTGCATTGTTGGGTGTAGGCATTGTCAACTGTGGTATCAAGAATGACTGTGACCCTGTGAGTTTTTATTTTATTTTATTATTTTATTTTTTTATATATATTTCTTTCTTTCATATTCCTACTCTTTTTAAGCTGTTGTCTTGCTTTCATTTCTTCTCACATTATCTTTGATTGTTTTTCTTTTCCAGGCAATGGCATTGCTAATGGAGTATATCGTCAAAGATGATACAATAACCAGGATTGGGGCCATTCTGGGCCTTGGCATAGCATATGCAGGCTCACACAAAGATGAGGTTTGACAGTTGTGATATTCAATTGTGCTATTTCCTGATTCCTGCCATAGATCTTTCACTGATATTATCTTCTGTTGACAGCTTAGAATTCAGTTGACCAATATTCTGAGTGATGTAAAGACACCTCTTGAAGTTCATGTCTTTACTGCAATCACACTGGGGCTAGTGTTTGTTGGCTCCTGCAATGAAGAAATTGCCCAATCTATTATCTTTGCATTGATGGACCGCAGTGAGACTGAATTGAGTGAGCCTCTCACTAGTCTGCTTCCTGTTGCTCTTGGCCTTCTGTATCTTGGAAAGCAGGTAATAATTCAACCAGCCTTCCATGATGGATGCATTATTTTTCTTGATACTCATTGTTTCCTTTCTATCATTGTTATTCTATTCTAGTAGTTTGTGATTTTAGGAGATGCTCATTTCCTTTTCCATGCAAAAGGAGTTAGTGCATTTATAATTTACAAGATTTTCACTTCCATGTGAAATATTCCATTGTTGTATATTGATGTTCTATTTCTGTTTGTGTTTATCATTCTTTTCTTAATTTTTCTTAGGACTTCTTGGATGGCCTAAGCAGTTATATATATATATATATATATATATATATATATATATATATTTCCTCATTCTTTGTGTTGAACTTTCTGACAGGAAAGTGTTGAGGCCACTGCAGAGGTTTCAAAGACATTTAATGATAAAATCAGAAAATACTGTGATGTCACACTATTGTCATTAGCATATGCTGGAACTGGAAATGTGCTTAAGGTTGTGTGTCCATTCCTTACTACTGAATTGCTTTAGAATAGAAGCTATCCAAGCACTTTATTCAATTATCATCCTTTCTTCCTGACAGATCCAAAAATTGCTTGGATACTGTGCTCAACATCTTGACAAGGGTGAGACCCACCAGGGACCTGCGGTTCTTGGGATAGCCCTTGTGGCTATGGCAGAAGAGCTAGGTCTAGATATGGCCATTCGCTCCTTGGAGCACCTTCTACAATATGGAGAACAGAATATTAGAAGAGCAGTGCCTTTAGCCCTTGGTATCCTCTGCATATCCAATCCCAAGGTATCTGTATTGTGGAACTAGGCTTGTAACCTTCTCCTTTTTCTTTATCTTAAACTAGAAGCTGCCTTCAATACCTGGACATTAAACATTTCATTTTACTGTTTGATCAGGTCAATGTTATGGACACACTAAGCCGACTCAGTCATGATGCAGATGGAGAAGTGTCGATGGTATTTCTTCTTTTTGTTTAGAATGCTGTGTGCTTATTATGATTGCTCTTCTAATCTAACTTGTAAATTGACAGGCGGCAATAATTTCACTGGGCTTCATAGGGGCTGGGACCAATAATGCGCGAATAGCAGGGATGCTCCGAAACCTTTCCAGCTATTACTACAAAGAAGCTGGGCATCTTTTCTGTGTAAGCACATGGTCTGCACTCGTTAGTATGTTTGTCTAGATGCAAAATTATTCCTAGCTCAAGCAAAATTGGCTGAAAACACATGCAGGTTAGAATTGCTCAAGGTCTTGTACATCTTGGAAAAGGGTTGCTAACACTTTCTCCTTACCATTCTGATCGGTTTCTGCTGTCACCGTAAGTTTTTCCCCTTTGTAGTCCATGACTACTCTCCGTTGTTACTTCTCTGATATAATACTGATTATGAATCCTTTTCTGTTTTACGTTTTTTGTTTCTATTCCCCCCTCCAGGACTGCCCTTGCTGGTTTGGTGACTGTGATGCATGCTTGTCTGGATATGAAGTCTATCATCATTGGCAAATATCATTACATGCTCTACATCCTTGTCTTAGCCATGCAGGTGTATAGCATCAGAAACCTCAATTTGTTCCAGCCAACTTTCCTATTTATCTCATAAAGATTATTTCTTTGAAAGTCTAATAGTTTAAGTAATGCCTGAAACAATTGCAGCCTAGGATGCTGATGACAGTGGATGAGAATCTGAAGCCTCTGTCAGTTCCTGTTCGAGTTGGTCAGGCAGTTGATGTTGTGGGCCAAGCAGGTCGACCAAAGACCATCACCGGGTTCCAGACGCACTCTACTCCAGTGTTGCTTGCAGCCGGCGACCGAGCAGAGCTGGCCACAGAGAAGTAACCATTTCTTATTACACTCTTTTGTTCGCCCATTCCGATGTGCAATCCATTTTATGATTTGGATGTTTACTATATGCTACTACTTCCTGTGCAGATATATACCTCTGACTCCAGTGCTGGAGGGATTTGTTATCTTGAAGGAGAACCCAGATTACAAAGAAGATAACTGATACCCAATCACTTACATTTACTGAATGTTATGCTTGTTGGCGGTGGGGTTCTGATGTGATTAGGCTGGAGCTGTTATATTATACCCCAAAAGTAGTTGGTCATTTCAGGCAGGCAGGTAGTTGGGTCTTCTTCCTGGAAAACTCATGGACGTGCCACTACCACTGAGTGGTGGTCATAGATGACATTGATTAATTCTGTTTTTGCAAGCTTCGGAAGGAAAATGCTTTTATTATTATTATTATTATTATTATTATTATTATTATTATTATTATTTTTGTTCAATTCCATGATTTTACTGCTGCAGTGAGTTTGCAACATCATAATCATTTCAAGTTGTGTTACCAGGGTTTTAGACTTTGGGCTTTGGATAAACTTTATAATTAATTTAATAGAGGCCAAATTTATCTTATGTTTCTTTTTTTATTTTTTTATTAAAGTTAAAATAAACTAAGCAGATTTATAAATCTCTTGTCAAACTAAAACTTGTAAATAATCCTTTGTCAATATAATTATAGCTTAGATTTTGTTGATTTGTTTAGTTGAAAAGAAATATTCTTTTAAAGAAATCCACAAAATTATTCACAAAAAAAAAACCAAGAAGAAATAAAAACCCCGAAGAAAAATATTATTCATTGAAAAAAAAAAGTAAGTAAAAAAGAAAGAAAGAAAAAGATACCCTAAAAAAAATGAAAAATTAAAAATTAAAAATGAAAGTGTTATCACTCCTCCTTTGAAGAGAGGTTCAAACTTTTGAAAGCCCAGAAGAAATCCCTAGAAATCTTGGCATACTCTTGAGGATCGAAATCGTTCTTGATACCAAATAATGCGCGGATTTCTTCAGGTTTCTTGCCCTTGATCAAATCGGCAGCCCTCTGCGTTGTGAGCTCCAACAATCCCTCAATGTCCAAGTAATTTGAAGCCACCATCAGACCATAAAGCATATCAAGGTTCGTCTTTTCCATAAACTCTTGATCAAACTCATCCATCATCGCCTTCTGCTCCTCCCCCTCCCCCTCCCCAGCCTTCGCATGCTTCTCACAGTACTCCAAGACGGTGCCGAGAACATCCCCGTTCACAATGACGATTCTTATTGGCTTATTCATGCTGACCTCTTCCTTGATCATCGTCTTCAACAAATTTGACTTCTTTGCCACCCTCTCCTCCACCTTGAACTCCTTCTCGTCCTTGCTTACAAGCGTAACCATCTTCTCCCCTTTCCCATTCGCCATCTCTCTCTCTCTCTCTCTCTCTCTCTCAACTATGAAACTCTTGCCTTAGTTTTTGTTTCATGTGTCTGTGTCTGTCTATATATACCCTTATTATATAGTCCATATATTCATTAATTAATCTCATTAAAAAAAATTGAAAAAAAAAATGAATATTTTTGATAATTCTTAATTTGCAAATCCAAGTTAATCAATAAGCATTAACTTAATTAACTAATCAGGATTGCAATGCAAATCCCATTTTATATTCGTTATATATATGGACCTTATCCACACTCAACATTATCTCATTTTTTTTTTTAAATATTTACACACACACACACACACACACACACACACACATATATATATATATAAAAAGAGATGAAACTTAGGAGTTCAGATGGGAAGGAATTCATTGTGGACAAAAAGGTATGGAAGCAATCAGTAGTGATAAATGCTATAATGGGAAATGGTAACTTTGTTGATCAAGATGAAAATGATCAAGTGATTACTGTTTCCAATGTTACTGCTGAAGTTCTTGCTGTTATTATTCAGTACTGCAACAAGCATGCTGTTGATGTTGATGTTGATGTTGATGTTGATGATGAAGAGGTTGCAAAGTGGGATGAAGAGTTCATGAAAAATATTGATATTAATATGCATTATAAACTTATTTTGGCTTCTGATTATCTTGAAATTAAGAGCTTGTTTGATTTGACATGCAAGACTTTGGGTGACATGATTAAGGCTAATAATAACAGTCCTCAGGCTTTGCGTGATATACTAAATATTCAGAATGATTTCACTCCTGAAGAAGAGGAGGCGCTTTCGAGAGAGAACTATTGGGTTTCTTAGTGATAGTTATTTGATTTATTTAGTTGTTTTTATGGGTTTTCAGTTCATTGTCCTTTTTAAGGAATATGTTACTATTATTTACATTGTATGCCTGGGGTAAATTTTTGAGGAGGTCTTTATATTTTAGCGGTTTTTTACTTTGGTTATTATATTTTAATTTGTATTAAAAATAGGTCACTTTTGGATTTTCCGTCAATTTTATCTTATGTGACACATCAGCGCCAGTCCCATCTTTTACTTTGGTCATTGTGTTTCAATTTGTATTAAAAAAAGATCACTTTTAGATTTTTGGTCAATATTATCTTATGTGGCACATTAACCCACATTAAACTCAGCATCCATGTCATGGAAGAGGGGAAGCTATGTTGAGTAGATTTTTTTAACATGACGTGGACTGGCGCTAATGTGTGCAGTCCAATTAGGTATTAAGAACTTGTTATAGCATTCCCGGTTACCACTTTTAATAAAATTGACCGAAAAATCTAGGAGTGACTTCAGTGATATGAAATTGATTTATGATGACCACTTTGATACAAATTGAAATATAATGACAAAAATAAAAATTAGTCAAAACATAATTTTTTTATTATTTTTATTAATGGGAAAAATAGAGATCAATAATTTTTAGTACTTTGTTTTATGGGAGACATAATATTTCTGTTTGAGTTGATATCTATTTTATTGTTACTGTTTTGTTTGAAAAAAAAATATAAACTACCTAAAAATATATTTTTAAAGTAATAACATTCACTATTTATTGAATCTAATGTGAGAGTATGTTGTTTCTCTCTTTTGTATGACATATAAAAAAATTTATTAGTTTTTTTTTTTTTTCAAGAATTGCATCCCTTGAATTTTTTGGGCATGAATGTGACAAAACTTTATATTAATAAACCATCATAATTGATGCACAACCATTTTTATTTGTCTGTCCTGTTGAAAAAAAACTTCAAAATGTATTAGAAGAAATATAAGTAAATAGACAATAAGATATAATATAAAATATAGGTGAAGCCACCTAAAAACTACAGTGATAAGAAAATATATATATATATATATATATATATGACAGAGTTTCTAAAAAATGCTGCCTAAAAATTATTCATCGTAGAGATTAGAGATTTTTTTTTTTAAAAAAAAAGGTTAAAAATCATCGCCTTACATTAATATATTAGTTATAAAAAATTATGATATTGAAGGGAATATATAAATATAATTTTTATTTATTATTCCATTTTTAAAATGTAAAAAAAACAAAATTAACACCGAAAATAAAGGCAATTATTTATGATTTATAATTTAATATAAATTCAAATGCTGATCTCGATAACACCATCAACAAATCGAAAGATAGTTGAGAACAGCGAGCGAAAGCGATAGCGAGAGAGAGAGAGAGAGAGAGAGAGAGAGAGAGAGAGAGATGGGGGCGAGCTCAGCTTCATCGTCGGCGCCGGCGTACCCGAGCGCCGCGAGGATCTCCGATTCACCGTGCTTCCCTCAGTACTCCGCCTCTCTTAGATGTAAGCTCATTGTTGCCCAATTTCACTATGATTCTTTGAAAATTTTCCTGTTTCTAAGTTTGGAGTTGTATCCCTGATGACCTGATTCTAGGTTTCATGGATAATTATGCATTTATTGTTGTCTGGGTATGGGGGACAATATTCATTGTAAGATTTCGGATTTTTACTTGGTTTCTAGGGTTTTGTTATTTGTAATTTGGGTTCTTAGGGCAAAAGCAAAGATGATACAAGTTTATACAATGTTTTATATTCTATAATTTGTTGTTTACGGAGAAGATAGATTAAGGGAAGTTTGTCCAAATTAAAAAGGCACGATTTTTAGAATTTTTTTTTCCCAAGATGTTTGTTGGTTTGGGTTCAATGTTGAGTGTTAAATCTCCCGACAAGTTATGATCTGTGTGTAAATTTAAGAGTTTGTGATGTTATATGTTGTTCTTTAACATTTTATTTCATTTTTAAATGAATTTTCAGGTTTAGAGGAATCCAACCAGGACAAAAGCAAATGTCAGCAACAATTTGATGATTATAAAGAGTGTAGAAAGAAAGAGGTTTGATTTTTCTTTCTTGTTCTTTTTCTAGTTCGAAGAAGCATCACAAAAATGTGCTTTTTTTCGTCGATACACACAATTGCCATTCATTTAAGATACTAAGAATTTAAAGATTGTTATAGTGATATGTAAAACTCTGAGTATGTTTCACTTAGAGCATTCATGGCTTCTTGCACTCTTGAGGTGAAATGGACCTTGATGTTAGAATGCCATTGTTTTGGTTATTTTCCTTGATTTGATAATTTACTCTACTTGGCAGGGAGAAAGAAAGGTTTGCCTTAGCATGCAATCAATCTTCAATGTCTTATGTTTCAAAAGAAAAAACCTTGTGGACTGATTGTTATTGTGAAGAGATAGCTTGTAGGAGTGTTAGCTTAACCCTTATGAGTAGTACACTTGATAGCTTGTTAAAATGGTTTATATTCCCTTCTCTCTCTCTCTCTCTCTCTCTCTCTCTCTTTAACAACTTCAAGGAGCGAGTGAATGTATAAACCTGATAAAAAGTTATAGGATTGATTTTCTAGTTTAGAGATTGAGGTATATGGTATTTAAAATGAGCTGAGATGATTATTTTGCCACCCTTAAATTACTCTACTTATTCATTTGCTATTTGATGTTATTACCACTTATTGTTCCCTGCTTACATTTTTTCTCATTGTGTATTAAATTTCTTGTGGTTGTTACATATTTTTGATATTCTACGTCTTCGAACAGCATTACTTGATTGACATGTCTTGAAATCCAAAGTTGCTAGTACCTATTTGATTCTTATCTTGACTACCATTGTTAGTAAACCATTGCTGATTTCATGCAAAGTAATACATGTTCTAATGATGTTCTTCATATTGCTTCTTATTAGAGGGAAGCTCGCTTAGAACGCAATCGGAAAAAATCCTTTTTCTAATAAAAGCTATGTGATGCATCTGCACCGAAAACAGTCAATCCAACAACTTCAAACTATACACACAGAAGTTAAAAAAGAAAGGCAATTCACAGGAGTCAACATGCAATTGCAAATGAGAATGTGAATTCTGTACCTTTGTTTCTTTGTTTCATCATAAAATAAATTTGGTTGGCTCTGTAACTTGATGGTTTTTAAATGGCATGACAAATTAAATTTTTCATTACAAAAAACCTGGTTTTTCAGACATGTCTATCTATTGAATTGCTGTAAATTGATGATACTTGAGCTTGGAATCATTCAACCACCTCTGCGATGGTTAATTGTTTCTTTATTATATGCTTGAAAATCATATTTCATACCATCAATTATGTGCACGAGTTTTCAGTTCAAACTCCGACCATTGGATCATTCATCGGACGGCTCGCATGCTCTGAGGTGCTCAACTTAACTACTCAATTTAATTTTTTTGAATTTAAAATCCGAATTTTATGCTACTTTGAATTTTTTTTAAAAATAGCGAGATTTCCTCTTCTTTTTCATTACAACGTATATATTTACAAATATAAATTAATATTTTTCCAATTATATATATTAATATATATTTCTCTCTATCTCTCTCTATTTATATATATATATATATATATATATATATACATGTCTTTCATTGAGAAATATTTAATCCTCAGATACACTGAATTGCTTGAAGATTTTTGTAAGGTGAGAGGAGTTCTCTGCTTTTAAAGCTTTTAATCCCCAGAGACTGAATTCTTGTAGGTTTTTCTTCAGCTCATTTCTTCTTGTTCTTAATCTTATGATTTATTTTTTAAAAAAGTTTATATATTATCTTCTACATAAAATTCAGACAGACAAAAATAAGTTTCCCGTTTCCATAGTAATTAACTCTCTCTCTCTCTCTCTCTCTCTCTCTCTCTATATATATATATATATATAATTTTATATCTAACTAGATGAATAATTTGATCACAATCTTATCCCATTGTGTACTTTTTTTAAGATCCACAAATCTTCTCAAAATAGATAATCGTTCAACAAAATTCATTACAAAAAAACATCCTTCAATAAAAGGACAGTCATTAAAGCTAAATCTATTATGTTAAAAGCATGCAAAAAAGTTTTGATTGAACAATTAAAGCATGACTAACCTGTGCACTGCATTGCTGCACAAATTCATGCACCATGACATGCACGCATCTTTTTTGAAATATTTCTATTCATTTTTTTTCCTAAATATATCTCTCTTTGAATAAAATTTTTCAGCAGGAATGAAAATAATTACCAGAGCAATGCATTTCTCTGTAAATCCTACTCGTTTTGCAATGTTGATGGCTTTGATTGTTGTTATCTCTGTGGTTTTGTACACGCTCTTGTGGATGCCAACTTCGTCGATAGATTTCTTTCTCTTACCACAGCAGCAAAATACAGTATGTAAAAATGGTGTAAGTATATTGTTGACGAAAGCTTATACATGCAATTGTAGCTAGTTTGCTCTCTCTTTTTGGTTGAATGATGGCATACAGACATCAAAGATGGTAACAAGTCTTCATTGTTTGTTTGATTTGTGAAGCAAATAGAACTCGACATCTATGAAACTATATGCATGCAATTGTAGTTTTCTTTGCAAAGTTTTCGCCTTTTTTTTGCGCTTTGGTTAGACAGTGACATGCATGACAAATGGTGACAAGAACATTGTAACTATAAAGAACATCAAGAAAAAAATTGAAATTCTTGTAATAGAATACCTGTGAGATTCTTCTTTATGTACAGAGTGCATTCGCAAAGGATGAACTTGAAGTAGCTTTAAGAGGAGCTTCCATGGATGACAGAACAGTGGTCATCAGTGTGTTAAACAAGGCGTATGCCAAGGAAAATGGCATGTTAGATCTTTTTCTTCGCAGCTTCGAGCATGGGGATGACACTGAATTCTTGATCAAACACCTTCTACTAGTGGCAGTTGATCAGGCATCCTTTGAACGGTGTAAATCTCTCGGGCTCCATTGCTACAAACTGGTCACAGACGGAGTCGATTTCTCCAAAGAAGAACTCTACATGTCGACCGACTTTATCAAGATGATGTGGAGAAGAACACTCTTTCTTGGAGATGTTCTTCGGCATGGCTACAATTTCATCTTCACGGTATGATAAAGGATGTTGTTCAATACTGTTGTATCTTCTCTTACATTATCATTTCCCTCGCATAACAGGACATGGATATTCTATGGCTGAGAAGCCCATTTCCGAAATTCGGTCACCAAGGAGAAGACATGCAGATAAGCTGTGATTGGTTCAATGGGAGGCCTTTCGATCATTCCAACCGCATAAATACTGGTTTCTACTTTGTGGTATCCAATAGTAAAACCATTGCCCTCTTTGATTGGTGGTACAAATCAAGGAATGGAGCAGCAGGCGTAAAAGAACAAGATGTGCTGGCTGAAATGAAAACCAGAGGTGTCTTCCAGAGATTGGGCATGAAAGTAAGGTTCTTGGACACAATGTTCTTCAGCGGATTCTGTCAAAAGAGTAGAGATTTCAGAGAAGTGCGCACTGTTCATGCAAATTGCTGCCGTACTGTGAAAGCCAAGCTTGTTGACCTTACTGCTGCTCTTCAAATTTGGAAGAGATTCAATGGCACGGCAACAGCCAGATGGCCCTCACATGATGCATGCCGTAATTCATGGAAGAAGAACATTGTTATATAGGCATTTCAGCTCTCCGATACTTATGCTGCCATATGTGTAATTCTATAGCATCTGTTTGAACTTCAAATTTGTGTCACAGCTCTTGATGAATCATAAAGGCAAAGAAGCTATGTTTTGAAAATGAATTGCACCATTCGGTTCTCAGATGCATGTCAGATAACAAAAAGGTCAATTTTCATCAAAAGTTAATGTGTTCCATTGTACCTCCTAAAATTTGTTTGACTGCAAAATGTGAAGCAAATAGAACTTCTTTTATTACTACGCCTGTGCACTAGAAAAACATAAACATAAATAGTGCAAAACAATAGAAAGGGACCTTACAAGTTCCTCTTGATGCCGGCCCATCTCCTAAAAGCGCGGACATGCTCAAGCCTTTTACTCTGTGCCTCTGTTCTGGCATGTGACGCTTTTAAATTCTTATAAAGATCTTTGTGAAGCTTCAGAAAGTCTTTTTTATACTTCCACTTGTCAATGAACATCTTATGCTTAATCATAAAATCAATTGTTTCCATCACTCTCTCAAAGTATCCTCCTCTAAGAAAATTCCACAACAAACATTCAAACAAGTCCCTATCTGGAATTAAAACCCCCTCTTCCAGTTTCCGCTTGATATCTCCCCACACTATACTGATCTCACGATACATCTTCAACGAAGAAAATCCATTTATTATATGGATAAAGGTCTGTGCTGTGGGATATACATATCTCTGTTCCATTCGCTTATATGTTCTCATAGCATCCTCCATCATCTTGGCCTTGCAGAAGAAAAGAATGGAAGAATTCAACTCATAAAGCAAGCAGGACCGTGGATCTGCACTCCTGTTTTCTTTGTCTAACAGCTCAGTCAACTCTGATTTCCTGACTGAACCTATTACATAGTCATAATCATCCCCAAAGAGACGCAAGGATTCAGCAATCACTTCGTGCATGCTTACATTCACATTTGACAATTTTACAAAGAAATCTACTTTTCTCATTTGTTTTAGTAACACATTAGCTTCATCCAGCATTTCTTGTTTGCAATATTCTCTGAGTAGTGAACCATATATACAGGGTATAACAGAAACTTCAGCTGACTCCATATCATCTAAAATATCATGAGCGGTCTCTAACAAACCCAATTGTATACAAGCATCCATCACTTCAAAACTCAACTTAGTTTCTTGTGAATCTAATTCCTTCTCTATTCTAATTAAAAAGTCTGATATTTTACGCACCTTTCTTTCTCTCACATAGCCGTCAATAAGTTTTGCAAGAGCCTTCTTGCTGGGGACAAGTTTTCCATTGCTAGAAAGAATGAGACCTGAATAGCATTTTGCCTCAACGACAAAGTTGTTTGACAAATGCTCAGGCTCCACCATAATGTGGAATCCCATCCTTAGGTTGCTTGATCCAAATTGGATAAGAGACTGCCTTTGCAAGTGACTACCTTTCCCTTTCCCACTGGATGAAGGAAGCAAATCCAAACGCTTATACATCTCAAACATAAGCTCTGCAGCAGCGTCAAGATCATTATACTTGAAATGCAAGCTTAGCAAGCTATCGTAGAACTGCTGATAGTGGCAACTTAAAGTCAGAGAAGAAACACCATCAACATGCTTTTTTAGTTTTACTAACTCATCCCGCTGGCCTGTCATCTCACAGAACCTTGCAATAATTATGATTGAATTTGCATCAGCTACAACTCCCATTTGTGGCATCAACTCTATCAGCTGTTGTGCCTTCAATACAGAACCATGTTGCATGCAAGAGTTCAGCACAAGATTGAAAGTTGTAGAATTGGGGAGGCTCAGCTTCTTCTGCCTTCCCCTTCTGTCTTTAGCATTATGGTGTGAAACATGCTCACACATCTCAATCAAGACATATGATGCGAGGTAGGACCCTACTTCTGTCTTTACAAGGTGAAAGAACAAGGTGTTCCATACATCCTCCACTGAAGGATACATACGATTCTCCAACATGATCCTTATAATTGTGGCAGCTCGGACGGGCATTTGGCTTCTCACAAGAGTGAAAGCTAACTTTGTCAGAGGATCATGATGCAACAAACAGGGTTTCTCTTCAAGAATCACGAGGACTACTTCATATGCTTTGCGAAGCCAGTAAGGATTTGATGAGTATGACATCAACATAATCATCCTGTTTAGCAAATTCTTCTGAGGAAAACCATGCAACCTTCTATAATTACTGAAAGCTTCCCATGCTTCATCCACTGAATCATCCTTCAGAGTAGCTTCAAGCTTGCTCATCAGGGAGGCAAAAGACGAGGAACCTTCCCATGAAAACCTCACAGAACTGCTTGTGGTACAACAACGCACATTGCCATGTAAAACAAATGCATGGAGTCTGTTCCATTGGCAGAAGGATGCTTGCGCATAATTGACCTGAAATAAAGGTCACAAATTATTCATGATAAACAATTGGCTTCAAAAAAGTGAATATTAAAGACCAAGCTTACATTTTTAGCAGAAGATGCCAATAACAAACACCGATTGCCGAGTTTATACAACCCAAAGAAGCCTCTCATGTTGGAAAATTACAACATCATACTGCAAAGATCAAAGGGCAAATCTCAACTTTCATGATATAAAAAAACCAATTTTCACAAGCAGTTCAATGAGATATAAAATGTTTTTAAATTGAGAGAAAATAAAAGTCAAGAATTCGCAAACCAATCAACTATGCAGTGCAAATCTTGCCTTTGGGGACATACGTCGAACATCATGCGTGCATCCCAGGTCATGGCGAAGTACCTCCGGGCTAGGCAAAAGCAAGAGCGCATCGTGAACTCGAAAGTCCAAACAGTGGCTTTATACACAATTGATTGTCTCGGGATTCGAACTCACAATCTTGCCTCAAGATTAGCTTTCATCTCTTGATCCAAAAGAGTTTTTTTGAGTTAATTGGGATCTACGAAGAAGCCCTCGCAGCGCTCCCAGTGCGAGAGACACACCTCACTCTTCTCTTTGGATCTCTGATTCTCCAGGTTCCTTTCTCGCACTTCATCTCTGAAATCCAGTTTGCTTCTTATTGCAAGGACTTGCTTTGAATGATTTGGTGATTTGGTGTTTTTGGAATGAAAAAGTAGAGATTTTGATGGTGATTTTACCCAAAACTTGTTGAATTGATTAGGTATGGCTACAATTAGGAACCTGAAAATCAAGACAAGCACTTGCAAACGCATTGTCAAAGAGCTTCATTCTTATGAGAAGGAGGTTGAGAGAGAAGCTGCTAAAACTGCAGATATGAAAGAGAAGGGTGCTGATCTCTATGATCTTAAGCAACAGGTCTTGTGTTCTTCCTCTTATTAGTGCATTCATCTTTCTTTGCATAATATATTTGTTTGTTTATTTTGGATCTTGATTGTGTTTTCCTACATTGAAGTATCTTGTTAGGGTTTGTTTGGATTGAGGGGAAAAAAAGGAAATTTGGTCTCTTTTGTTTGATTGAATGAAATTACTGTTTGGATGATCCAATGGTAAGACATAAGAGTGAAAGAGGAGCGAAGTATGCGAATCCTTCCCTCGAAGTATTGTTTCTTATATTGTACACGCAGTATATTTGGATTTGGGTATGTGTATCAGTACTGTTTATCGGATAATGGCATGGGTCCCCCGTGAGAGAAATAGTAGTTTTATCACTCCATGGTTGCATGATATATGGATTTTTTTAAGAAGTTTTTAAGTCACTGTAATTAGTGAAACTCTATCCGTTTGTTTCTTTGGTAATCCATTTAATGGGGGCGTGCTTATTCGTAAAAAAAAAAAAATTTATTGATATAGTTTTCTTATTTATTTACTTATTTATTTAGTTGTTGTTTTTTTATTGAAGTATTGTATTAAGGTGTTTTTGGATGAAGGGAAAGCAAAAGAATTGATTTTGGTAAATGGAAGCAAAATTTGTTGTTATAGTTTTCGTTTTAATGCATTTTCGTTGCCCCATTTACGTAGTTGTTCCTTTTCGTTTATTGATGTATTGTATTAGGATTAGGGTTTGTTGTGTTGTGGAAAAATAGAAGAAAAGGAATGAAAACACAAGAAGGTTAAATTGTTCTCATGTTTGGTTGAATGAAAGAAAAATGGAATGGTGAACATAAGAAGATGTATCAATTGAGTTTTTTGCTTTTATGCAGATCTTATTTTGTTTCGTCAGGGAAAGTATATCATTAGTTTGTTTGAAACTCTGAATGATAAATGTAACAACATGTATCAAAAGAGCTTTCTTCTCATTTGCGCATAATCTTCTGTGTTTTTGTTTTTATGTCAACACTTGATAGTGCCAGTAGTAAGCAATGATGTTCAAGTTCAAGACAGTGTTGTGAATGTGGCTATAAATTCTCACATCATATACAACCTACAATCCTTGCAACATGATGAATAAACATCAATTATTTTTAAGCTTCAGATGTCTCTTCCATAAGATTGTTCCTTTGGAAATTAGTGTGTCAGTTTTGACAAACACCTGCCAAATTATTCTTTTCATCTGTTATTTCATAAGCAGGAGAATGTGCTGGCCGAATCGAGAATGATGATTCCCGATTGCCGCAAAAGATTGGAAAGTTCACTTGCAGATTTGAAAGCAACATTGGTATGCACATCTTTACAAGATGCAATTTACTTTTTGAACTTTTACTAACCTCATTATAGTACAGGCTGAGCTGAAGGAATCTAATGAACAGGGAGTTGAGATTGAGGAAGCTGAGAACACCATTGCAGATGTTGAAACTTTATTTCAAGCTGAAGAGGAATGAGAGACAAACTTAATCAAAAGAGACATGTTGATCCAGTGTTATAAACAATGTTTACCTTTCTTCTGTTCCCATTTCAAGCATTATATCCTTATAAACAATGTTGACTCTGGAGTGCTTATAAACAATGTTATCTCTTGAGTGCTTATAAACAATGTTATCTCAAGCATCAACTTGATACTTGATAAAGATTGCTGCATTTCTTTTGTACTATGTTTTTCATCCCTTTTGTCCTGTGAGAAATTTTTGGCTCCTTATATAACAATTCTTGAAAAAATCAGTGCAAATAAAAGGGAAGAATGTATCAATAATTATTTTTCATTCATTCCTCTGTTTTCTCACAATTCAGTAACCTAATGATCATGATTTTTCATGAGCACACATACACAAAATACAAGGCAACAACATCAACCAAAAAAGAGTACAACTTGGGACATCATTCAACTAAAAAACCGAGAATTGCAATATTTGCAACAATGACAAGCTCTGCAGACACATTACATTCGGGATGTGAAGGAATTTACATATACATACCCATATACAACAAAATATGAAAAACAATCCATGGCAATGTTGATACAGAGGTTCATCATGAAAATGAAGATGAGTTCATCTGTACTGTGATCGAAGCTGTGATCACTTTTAAAAGATTATCTCATGTGGCAATGTCTTCCACCTCCGAATTGAACACAAAACTTGGGAATGTTGTTGTTATATCCCTTCAAATTTTGACAAGATGCAACATTAAGTAGATTACAGGCATGAATTCGCATCTTTCAAGGAGCAAGCATCATTAAGTGAAAAAAAAGGGTCCATATGAATATGACTATTGATGCAAGAATGCGTTAGACATACTGCATTCTATATGGTGGGACAATATTGACTTTCCTGCTCTGTAAGTTTAATTCTTGCAAACTTCTAGAAATAATAGTGATTGTCACCCTACCGCCTTTACCTATTTTTTGCTGTCATGAATAATTAAATATCATCATCTAATGTTAGTAGGTGGCTCGGTGTTGGTGATTTAAGACCTAATTAAGAACATCTGCTAGGTTTTCAGCCAAAAACAAAAAGAATTAAGAGCAACAGAATAATATCTCTTACACCCACTTTAAACTTCATAGCTACCTACTTCAGTACCAAATAATCACAGATGGGTTCACCATTAATAAAAGCTATTCTTTTATAATAGCGTTCTATGGTATATGGAATCTTGGTTATCTCAAGGATTGTCCTTATTGATGGAAAATGATGATCTTCCTCTACTTAAACATGAAGCCAACAAATAAAATTTTGCAAGGAAGACTACATGTTGCAGATAATATAGAAATGTCATACATTATTTAAGGTCAACAATGTTGTTGGGTGATTTGTCTGATGTGGAATTATGTTCCTTACCGGAGATATGGAAGAGTCATTATCTTCATCAATGATGGATTCCGAGACACAAACTCCTGCCATTCTAATTTATCAATCTTTCCATCCTGATTCACATCAGCCTCCGAAAAGGTCTGCTTAAAGTGAACATGAAGTTCAAATTAAAACTATGGCCCAACTAAAACTCAAAACACAAGCATGACTACCTTATCTAATATCATCTCTATAGTTTCATCCGACAATCTCATTTCTGACTCACATAGAAGTGCAATTAGCATCTGCTTCACCTGTAAAGTCAGAAAAACATATACTGAGAAATTTGTTGCAGGCTTCACTTTCCGCATGCTTTAAATAGGAATAATAAATAAAACACAGAATATCAGTTCTTATAACAAACAACAAGATGACATGATCGGGGCACCTCTTTCCGTTCAATGAAACCTGTACCATCCAAATCATAGAGCTTGAATGAAACTGCAAAGTGATAACAAATCGAGTAAGAATGGTGGAAATGGTTTAATAGTAATACATCAAACACTCAACATTATCTGATCTTACAATCAACTTTATCTTCGTGCGAAGCATTTGGATGGAATACATTGAGAGATCGAACAAAGTCTCCAAAATCAATGACTCCTTTTTGCTTGACATCAAACAAGTCAAATATCTGCATGCCAACAAAGTAAAGGTGTGAAATACAAATTTAAAACAATATTTTAGGTCAAAAATAAGCATAAGAAACATAAAGTACACATTGGCATATTAGGAAAGAAACGTAAAAGTAGATTCAAAGAGTCCAGATAAGTAGAATACTCGGTTGGCAAAAAGATTTTCCCTTTTTCTGTTCTTAAATAGAGCAAGGTGAAACTCTTCCTGCAAAAGAAGTAAAATTCAAGGTCACGAAATAGGAAAAAAGAAGAACACATTATATAGCATGTGCATTTGTTTGGACAGCACTGAGATAGAAAACCTAGAATTTGATGGAAAGAAAATGAAGAACTGAAAACATGAAAAAGATCACAGAGAAAGACTCATCAAATTCCCAGCTAATGATGGAACTTTTATATTTAGGAATTTTTATCCAAAAGACAGGTAAAATAAGAAAAGATCACAACCATAAATGTTTAATAGTATTTCTCGTTACCTTATTTATCAACCCATCGTCAACTACGGAACTGCTAATGCTTTTGAACAGCTCAAACAGTGCCTCAACTTCACTGACACTGACTAAAAATTTACAGAACATTTAGATAGAATAAAAAATTGGAATCAAATAAGATTACCTATTAAAAACATGTACTTAATATTTTGTACTTAGAAGCAATGGTAAGATGCCATCTAATATTATGGAGACATTTCCAGCAACCTGGTTTAATGAAAACAAAGCAGTGATTTTGACTACAAAGTAAAGAAAGGAGCTTCTATCGAGGTTATAACTCTTTGATAATCATTTCCCAGAGTTACAGAATCATCTTTCTTTCAGCATACCAACATAGCAAATGCAGAAGCAAATACACACTTATCAATCAAAGAAGTATGCAGTAAAGCTCTTGTCTCTATTTAATTTTTCCCATCATTCTCTTAGCCCAAGTTCTATTATTTAAAGCAAATATGGCAGCGACAAAGAAACACCTAGCCAACAACACTTCCTCTAAAGTTTAGCAAGAAAAGAATCTCAGTTAAGTTATATTCCATGAGCTAAATCTTTCTCAGCATAAGCAAACACAGTTCAAACCGCCACTCTGGATGTTCAATTTGATTAACGACAAAACACACAAACAAACAAACACATTTATTACTAGCCCTAAACACCAGCACTACCAACATCCCGATAAAAAGTTGTGAGCTGATCAACAATCAAAATTGGATCCCCAAAAACACCTAGCAATTATATACTTGAGGATTGATGATCAAATGTCATGGAAAGACATCAATCAACCAAAACTTCAATAGCTCCCCACAAACGAGAAAATTTTTCAAGAGAAGATGGGTCTTTGAGACTTACAAGCAGTTTGCGACGCAAGATTGACTGGATCCTCGTACCCCGGGTATTGCCTCCGAGCCTTCGACTGGAAGCAACCCATTTACACCAACTCTGGCCAAAATCCAAGCTTTCAGTGCCCCAGATAACACCTCCACTCCACCTCCAACACCTCCATCAAAACAAATCCCAATCTCCCATCTGAAATCAAATAAAAAAACCAATTAATAAATCCAATACCTCATGACCAACAATAAACAAACAAAAAATACCCAATTGGATGAAAGATTCAACGCCAAACACGATCCCAACTCCCCAGAAATCAACAACCCAGGCCTTAAGGACAACGAGGACAATATATGCAAAGAATAATTCGATTCACGACCTGAAAGCTCAGAGCTTTAATGGAGAAAATGAGGATGGTGAAACCCTAACCTGGAGAATTCCACGACCAACTCCAGCTCGCCAAAGGAAACCGTTGTATAGAGGAAAGGGACGGTGAGGATTGTTTCCAGAGCTGGTGTTGAGGATCGGACGGTGGTGATGTGATCTGAGTCACAGTACAAATACGTGGCGAGGAATTAAAGAGGCCGTTGAGTCGCCAGCGAGGAATTGAACGACCGTGAAAACGAGCGGCATGTTTTTGTCGTGACGCGGGGTTTGTTTACCGTTTTCTGACGTCACTGACCAACTGTTTAGTCGGCACTGTGACGTCACAGTGGGATCAATTATTGTATTTTTTTAAAGCTTGTTTTAAGTTAAATAAATTCCACTTGTTTTTTTTTTATTGCCAGTTTTCAAATTATGTATGGATGAAGGTTTTACATGCTCTTAATGTGAAGAGAAAGTCTTTTAATTGGAGAAAAGAGATCAATTGGTTCTAAAGAGAGATTATGAGCAAAACTTTATTAGCTAAAATGAGAAGAACAACTTTTACTTACTGTATTTTATGTTATTTGGAAAGGTAGAAATTTCAGCACCAAAGTTTTAGTGAGGAGGATGTGTATAAATAGATTAAGAAAATTGTAATTTAGAAGTACAGTGTTCAGTTTTCTAATCAGAATTAAATGGGTATAAATAAGTTTCATGTTATGGTGGTTAGGTTTATTTTTATATTGTTCATTTGTTTTTATTCTGTCTCAAATCTTTTGTTTTTGTAAGAGTAGTTATGCTAGTTCTATTAGTTTAATTAATTGTGGGACTGGTTCTAAATGTTAGTGATGTAGCCTGGTGATGCTTATTTATAATTTGTGTATGTTTTGAGATGTTTTGTGCTTAATAATTTTTTTTGGCTTGACAAAAAAAAATAAAAATAAATAATAATAATAATGACAATTTGATTTGTTTAATTAATTCAACTTATTCTAATTTTCTTATTTTTATTAGTATATTTATAAAATATTCTAAAAATATAATCACAAGGCATATGCTTAATTCAATATATATATATATATATAAGTTTTTTTATTTAATGTTTTTAAAAGTTGAAAGTTTATTTTAGTGAGACAAATTTGTTATTTTACAACTGTTTAAAATTTTATTAAATTACATATGATAAAAGGGAAATATAAAATATCATCTTAATACCTACAATAAATAAATAAAATTATATATTAGCTTTTTTACATAAAATTCTCCGTCTTTATCTAGAAGTATAATAAAATATTAATTTTTTTTATTGTTGAGGTGATAGATCATGTTCTAAATATAATTATTGGGTCGAAGATTTTATATTAGAAACAAAAACAACATGTAAAAGCGCAATCAATTCCTCCAAATTTTAGTATTTGAAAATTTAAATAGCTTGGGATTTCAATTAATTTACTTGGATTTTATATTAGGTTAATTATAGTGCTTAATGTATATCTATATATATATTAAATAAATTGTGATGCTTTTGTTGATTGGACGGAGAACATGCATCATGTGCAATGGCATCTTGTTAGACTTATAAAAGAACAAAAATCAAGTCATACTGTTTAATAACAATTTTGATAAAACTTTTATTAAATGGGCGGTTTGTGGTATTGATTGTGCCATGTTAATGAGTGTGTTTTAAGTCTTATTAAGAGTCGGTCTTAAGCTCTTAATTAAAGCCATTGTCCCATCAGAGATTTGCACCAATCTTTTTAATGAAATAGCTAATTTTGATTTGAAGTCTCACCCAATTTGGTCACTTAATAGTAAATAATATTGCTTTGAAATTAATAGTATAAATTATTGGATATCAACGTAATCACCTTTTTCCATTCAAATTAATGCAATTTGGTGTGGAGACATTATCAAACCAACCATTTTCTTTTTAACTATATAAGATTATATACACATAAGTAAATCATTATTATGTTTTGGTGTAAAATTTGTTATTTATATTTAACTTATGATAAACAGTTCATCTCAATTATTATTTATAAAAAATAAATATAGTCGTCAATCTAATCTTTTCTTGACAAAAACAAAAAATTTGGTAATTAAATTATATATATATATAATTATAAAACATAATTTTGTAAGAAAAAAAATAATTAGAGATAATTGATTATATAAGGTAGAAGTGATCAAAATGACAAAAATCAAATATAATAGAAGCCTGAAACATAAGTACATAAATATTAGTGACATAAAAAAAAACAATTACCATCAAAAGTATATCACCTGTTCAAAATATCGCACCGTTATTGTCCAAACAGACTACCATGGAAAGGTAATTTGCTAATTACATGGCAAACCCCAAGAATTTTAGACTTTTCCAAAGAGGTGAGAGAGCCTAATTCTTTACCAATGTCTCTAGTTAATCATCATTATACAAGACATTTAATCTAGTACATAAATAAAAAAAATTATTACATTAATATTTCAAAGAAAACATAGAAGCATGTTGTGATTATATTTTCTGGTGATGAACAAATTGTCCCTCTGAAATTAAGATATTCAAAAAAAAATTTCTGACTTTGAGTATTCCCAGAGGGTCATTTTTTTCTAACAGATCTCTTTTCAGATCTTATAGCATAAATGTGGCTAATGTTGACAGAATTGACTCTCTGTTTTTTAAGTGAAAATACATAATTTTAAACGGAAACGTCAAATTTTAAGAGAAAACTCAAAATATTAAATAGAAAAAAATAACATATTAAGTGTATTAAATAGGGAGTAAACTGCAATGACAAAAGAAAAACGTGTACTGAAAATTTGAGGATCTCTTTAGGAAATTCAAATGTTAGAAAAAAACTGTGATGGATTTATAATTCATTTTTTTATTTAATTAATAAAACTCACTCAAGAGTAAATAAAAAATACGCCAGATGGCAAGACTCTATTTGTTAAAGAAGGAAAAACGCTGTTCAGAACCAAATAGAAGATCCAAAAACCAACATGGGTCCCATCACCACCAAACACCAAGCTCATGGCGGACGACGACAAAAGACCATGGAGTTCGAAACCCCACGCGTCCCCGAGACGAAGAAGAAGAAGAAGAAGAAGCTTGCCTTCCTTCTTGCCACTCAATCCCCTCCGTGTGTATCCATGAATTCCGCCTCTCAAACCCAAAGATAACCTAATCCTATCCACTCTTACACCTCAAAGATCTCACCTTTTTCTTCTTTTCCTCTTTGTTTTTCTCTTTTTGCCTCTGGTTCTAACTTCTATCTGTGATGGAGGAGAGGTATGAGGCGTTGAAGGAGCTGGGATCTGGGAACTTTGCCGTGGCGAGGTTGGTCAGGGATAAGAAGACCAAGGAGCTTGTTGCAGTGAAGTATATTGAGAGAGGGAAGAAGGTATTGGGATAAAGTTTCCATTTTTGTTTGAAAAAAATCTTGGTTTCTGTTTAGGGTTTTACTTGAAGTTAATTTGTTTCATGGTTTATTGACCTCTAATCTAATGTAATGCAGTTCAAATACTAAGTTTTAAGTGTCTTTTTGTTCTTTGTTGAATCAATCAATTGTTGTTTACATTCATGTGTCATCAGAGTGTTAACTGTAGACAATTTTCTGTTTGATATTTTGACTTTAATGTTTGTAAATTCATCTTGTAACTTGCTCATTTGGTTGGATTCAGATTGATGAGAATGTGCAGAGAGAAATCATTAATCACAGGTCATTGAGGCATCCCAACATTGTTCGGTTTCGCGAGGTATAATCCAATCCTGTTTATGGCGGCTTATTTTCCTGTCCATTCATTATCATCACCAGGTTGTAAGCTGTGTTGCTTAGATTCTTTCTTGAGTTCATAGTCAACATATAGAAGAACATTGTCAATAGAGTTCTTAATGTTGATGCTATCTTGATGTCGAGAATTTCACACTTTAAAGCTTCAGATTCCAGGCTAGCTCTTTCCTTGCCATTATTTATAATGACTTTATATAATTTAGCATTCAAAGGGCATCTCATGCATTATCATGCGCAAAAAAGTTTTATTCCCCGGACAAAAGGAAACATTCATTGTTGATCATACAATTCAAATTCATGCAATTAGTGACTATTTGTATGTTCTCTTTTCAATTGTGTGATGTTCTCCCTTTCCAGCTGACAGTGCACTAAATCTTTTTTTGATTTTCTCATCTCATGTAAAACCATGAGAAGAAAAATCCATATTCTAGTTTGATTATTCAATGCTCACTTTATCATTTGATCACTTTACTTAATTACTTCTCTTTCGGTGGTTTGGTACGTTGATACTGCAGGTCTTGTTAACACCAACCCAGCTAGCTATTGTCATGGAATACGCCGCCGGTGGGGAGCTTTTCGAGAGAATTTGTAGTGCCGGTCGATTTAGTGAGGATGAGGTTATTCATAGTCTTCCACTTTCCTCTAATCATCTTGCATTATATTATATGTTTAATTTAATTATCACTCGATGTTGTCTACATCATCAACAGGCCCGGTTTTTCTTTCAGCAGCTGATCTCTGGAGTCAGTTATTGTCACTCAATGGTATATCAATTTTATTGTAAATTGTGGTTGTGATCCACCATTGAGCTGAGAATTTTAATTTTTGTTTGGCGGAATCAACGACCCATTTCAGTTCCCCTTCTTGACATTGTAGGAAATCTGTCACCGTGATCTTAAACTGGAGAATACTCTCCTGGATGGAAGTCCGATTCCTCGCCTGAAAATATGTGACTTTGGTTATTCAAAGGTACTATTTTTCTTCTGCTCTGTAATTTATACGATTTTTATGGTCCATGGTTATAATACAACTTGCAGTCTGCTTTGTTGCATTCACAACCGAAATCAACGGTTGGAACTCCTGCCTACATAGCGCCGGAGGTTCTGTCCCGGCACGAATATGACGGCAAGGTATTTATTTATTTATTTTTTTCATTCCAGTGCATTGTTTTTAGTTTCAACAATCAATTTGATAATACCATGATCTTCTTTGGTCCAGATCGCAGATGTTTGGTCATGTGGTGTCACATTGTATGTAATGCTTGTGGGTTCATACCCATTTGAAGAACCTGAAGACCCGAGAAATTTCAGGAAGACGATTAGTGTAAGTTACATACACTAAACCTATGCTTGCCTTCCCTCTAAAATTTTCAGCATGTAGTTGATACATATCATTGTCCAACAGCGAATATTGAATGTTCAATACTCAATTCCCGACTACGTTCGAGTATCTGCAGATTGCCGAAAAGTTCTCTCCCAAATATTCGTTGCAAACCCAAAGGAGGTATGCACATTTCGCTAAACACACTCGATTTTCTTATTATGAACAAGCTTTAAAACATCTGTAAATTTTCTTGAAGAGAATAACGATCCCGGAGATAAAAGAATCACCCTTGGTTTCTGAAGAACTTATCTAAAGAGCTGATTGAAGCTGAGAAAACCAACTGTGAAAACCGGGAGAACGAGCGAACAATTACAGAGTGTGGAAGAGATAATGAACATCATACAAGAGGCGAAAACACCAGCAGCCGGTGCTCTGGCCGTTAACCGGTCGGCGTTGGGATCAACTGAAGATGATCTAGATGCCAATGTAGATGCAGAAGTCGACGAAAGCTCCGACTTTTAGTTATTTCTATCTACCAAATTGCTGTAAATACAAGAAAATATAGTTTAAATTTTGTACTACTTCAACAACTACAACTGCTTTGTGTTCTTATTTCTGCAGTAAGGAAATCAAGTTTGAGGACAAAATGTTGAATACATTGCACATTTTATTTATGGTAAATCTAATATATGCCTTACCAAAATTTTCTCCTAATTAATATTCATTATCTTTTAATAAACAAAATATATATTGCTAATTATAGTTATATTTTTAATTAAAAAGATTAATAAAAAAAAATTTGAATTTTTAGAAATTATATATATAAAGCTCTCGTCCTGAAGTCCTCTCTGGGATTAACCGCTATTTCTCTCTCTCTCTCTCTAGTCAACCTCTCGATCTCATGGGGCGAAAGCCGGGAGATCTGGGAAGCAATGGCGCTCGCCGGAGACTGTGGATTGTTCTCTTGGTTGGTTTCATCCTCTGCTATCTCGGTTACATGGCCTTGTCCCCGCGAAGCATGGCCTTGAGCTCCTCCTTATCCGCTAAGAATGCTGAGGAGGATGAGTGCTGCCGGGGTGTTGATGGGATGGAGCTTTGGGGGGCGGCGGTGAAGTGGGGGACCGATCACAAGGTCAATACGTCGAAAGATTGTTGCTTGGCGTGCAAGGAAATGTGTGAGAGGTCTGATGGGCCTTGCCTTTGTGATTCTTGGGTGTTCTGCGGGGATAGAGAGAGGTGTGGGGAAAAGTTTGGGGAGGTTAGTCTTATGATTCTTGTTCTCGTTTGTTTTGATTGTTCTGTGATTGTTTCTTTATGCATTCGTGAGGGTTTGTGTTTTTTTTTTTCTTTATTAGGGTGAAACCAAGGGAAAAGAAACTATCTTTGATGTTTTTTTTCTTTGGTTTCTCTGCGATTTTTTTGCTTTTATTTTCTTTCTTGATTGTTCTCTATGATTTCCATATTGTTTCGAATGTCATGCTGAATTGGATTTTCTAGAGTTTGGATGGTTTTACTGGCTTTCTCCCAATTAAGCTTACTTTTTGATGTTTTTCTTGGAGTTAGGGGGAAGTTTAATTTTTAACGACTCTTCTTCTTCCAATCCTTTAAAGAGGAAGGTTGTAGGTTTAGAAATTCCTTTCTGTTTTGATGAACAAAAAGGATGAAGTAGTGTGATAATTGATTGTATTGTAAGGATGTATATAGTCTCTTAGAACTTGAAAAATAAGAATGTTTCATAAATACCAATTATTGTTTCCTGATCTAAAATGAAGAGCATTTTGTTTTTTAAACTAATGTAGAACTTGAATGCTTTTTGTTCTTTTTCTCAGTGCTGGTTAAAGAAACAAAAAGATATCTTGAGTCCTGATGTGAAACAGTCTGATGAAAATGGTATGTGGACATCTGGCCTTATTTTCGGAAAAGGAGAGGTATGTTGAACGTTTGAACTTTATTATAGCTCAGTTGTAATTGTATGAAATAAGGTTTTGCGGCTTTAATTGTCACTCGGTTTGTGTGTTATGTTTTTGTTCAGCTTATCCTTTTTATATCAAGTAGGTTACAGGTTTCCTATTTAATCATTTCCATTGTCATCTTGAGACACATGATTACATTGCTCCATCTAGAAGATACATTGTCTTTGTCAAAGTGTTTATCTTTGCGTATATATATCCATTTAATGAAGTGCCTTTTGTTAAATGGGAATGATTAGAAGGAGAACCATAACTCTGGACATTGTGGATGAAACATCTAGTTTTTGCATTGACATTATGTTATGAGGAGCAACTTTACTGACATATATTGTTTTTTGACCTCATATTGAGTTGGGTTCAGTGAAAAGCATGAAAATTGGAAAAATGACAATTTAAATTTTATAGGCACAACATTTATTCTTTTTAGCTGCAAATTTTCGACTCAGTTATATTGTCTCCCTAGTTACTTCCTTACTTTTAAAATAGCATTAACAGGTCTTTGAATATTGTTCTACATTTCCCTGATTATGCTGAAAAAAATGTTTTCAATCTTTCTGACTAATATTTTATTAGTAAAATCTCCCTCACCTTGTAATTTTGTATCCATAGTCTACATTTTCTTAGCATCCTTCTTCCTTTTGATTTTGCAGGGAATTATTGGCTTGGAAACTGAATATGGAACTCTTCATATCAAAGTAGGTGCTATATTACCATAAACTGATGAAATTTAATACTTGTTGCGAGTCTTTCCTCATTGTGCTCTTGTCTACATTCACATGTTACTGTCATATTATGCAATTTGCCAAACGAAAATTTATTATTGCTTCATTCTAGAGGGTAATGTCAGAAATCTTGTGAAGGAGGAAGGATATTTTGACCAATAAACAGTTTTGTTATGCATTACCTTGTTTATACTCAATGCTTCATGAATTTTGCTGACAGATTTGATTCTACTACAGCTTCTTCCTGACTGTGCCCCCCATTCAATGGCTTACATTGTTCAGCTATTGGGATCACGCCACTGTGCTGGTTGCCAATTCTATCGTGCTGAGGGGAGAGGGAGTTCTTGGGATTCCAAAGGGAACCACATACAAGATGTAAGATTAATTGTGGTTTTGTGTGTGTGTGTCTTCCCTTCTTCATATGCAATATTTTCATATCTCTTCACTTGTTTATCTAATTGTGATCACACTAATGTGTGGTTCGGTTATTTTAACTAATCATTTAAAGTCTGTGTGACCCCAATGTTAATTTTCAATCTTGGTTAACAATTATGGTTTCATAAAACTTTCTGCATTATATCACTGTAGATATTTCAATCCTTGCTTCTTATTTGTGTACAATGTCACTCTATTTGATGGCATATTACAGTATGAAATATATCCACAATGAAGTTAAATGCGGAATCATTTCTGCTTTTTTGCTCTGATCAGGCTTCATTAGGTCCACCATATGCTCTGATTCAAGGAACACTAGAAGCCGAAGGAGTCCCATTCAAGAATGTCCCAATCGAGGCATGTCGATCAATAAGAAGAGGATCGGTTGCATGGGTCGGATCAGGGCCTGAGTTCTTCATCAGCCTTGCTAATCATGACGAGTGGCACAAAACATACACAGTTTTCGGCTCTGTTTTGTCAGATGACATGGTCATTGCAGAGAAAATTGCACAGCTTCCCACAAGATCAGACCGGTGGGGCAACATCGACGTCTCTGTGTTGGAGAAACCGGTCAAATTAAAGCTCAAAAGAGCCACAGAAAGCCATGGAGATCTCAACCTCAAAGCAAACTGAAAATCCAGGTTCAAAGTGAATCTTGATTGCAGAATCAACTCTCCATCAACTTCATCAAGTTAAGCTAGACAAAATAGACAACCAAATGCAGAGAAATCACTGATTCCATCTTGTGTCATTTGTCTTCCAATCCTGCCACCACTTTTTATTTTATTTTATTTTCTGTTCTTCCTTCTCTCATTTGTGTTTTGGATGGAATAAGAATTTCCTCATGGTTTCTGTACACTGTACTTAGAGAATTACCATTGTGGGATTTTGTAGAGAAATAACCTTTGGAAAGCATTGTTATTGCCTCTCTGTTTTCTCTTGTATGGATTACTAATCTACACCTAAATATTATTTGTATTGCATTAATTTCACATATACATAGCCACAGTTTTTTTTTACAAATCATATTACTTTAATTGAGGTTTAACCTGTTTTCCAATAAGGACTCAAACATCCAATGCAGATAAAAAATTTCATCAATGTAAAATTCCTTTTTATTTTAAATATATATTTGTGCTACTTTAATATTGACTCGTTCACATACAATGCTAGCTTAACAGGGTACTTTTTAACAAAAATAAATAAATAATAAATATATAAAATTATATCCATGAATTGATAAATGTAAAACTTCATAGTAAATCAATGCTTTTTAAAAAAAATAATTTTTTTTTTCTTTGTGCAATGCGACGCGGGGACTCGATTCTCAGAACTGGGCCCACCAAATCTAGAAAAGTACATTTTAGTCCTCGCACGGATGTGTCCAATAAAATATCTTCGCATTTCCCCGATGAATCAATCCACCGCTCAATCCCTAAGACCCGCTCGCCGATGGCGCTGGCGATCGCCGGCGGCCACTTCGCCGCCCCTCCGACCTTGAAAACCCTAGCTTTTTCTAAGAATCATGCTACTACCTCCGCCTCCATTGCCCCTTCCCAACCTTCTACTTGGTCCTTGGATAGTTGGAAGTTGAAGCGAGCCCTCCAAATTCCGAAGTATCCCAATGGGGAGGAGCTGGAATCGGTGCTCCGGACCTTATCTTCCTTCCCGCCGCTGGTGTTCGCTGGTGAGGCGAGGCGGTTGGAGGAGCGGCTCGCCGAGGCTGCTGTCGGGCGTGCGTTCGTGCTCCAAGGTGGAGATTGCGCCGAGAGTTTCAGGGATTTCACTGCTAATAACATCAGGGATACGCTCAGGGTTTTTCTTCAGATGGGGGTTGTTCTCGCCTTTGGCGGCCAGATGCCCATCGTTAAGGTTTGTTTTGATTGTGAAATTTTGATCTTTTGATGCTATGTTGGTCTGTTTTGTAATGGAGCATAGCTTGCGATATGGCTCCTATTCGAGTTCATGTTCTTATGTTTGGTGATATCTTCTTTTTTTCTTTTTTTATGTTTTTTTGGGAAATTTGTGTGAAATTTGGTATAATTGATCTCTTGGGCATGAGCTTTAGTTAGGGTAACACCTGATCCAGCTGAATTTATGATGCTTTGAATTTTTTTTCATTGATTGTAGTTTATGAATTGATTGTTTTCAAGTTTATATGCTTTATATTCAATGGTCTCTTGTTTTCTTAATTTGTTAGACCTCTAGTTCTATGAAGTGGTAGAATTGAGATTTATGTGTCCAAATTTGCTATAATTTCTCTCTGGCATGAACAAAGCCAGGGTAATCTATCAGTTGATATTCGAGCCATGCTAATTTGAGTTTCAGATACAGCAGAGGGAAATGAATGTAAAACCAACACTAGGGGAGGTTTACTTGCTCTGTTGTTCTGTTAGTAATGGAATATATTTTACGACATGGATCCTTTTCAAGCTCACAGGCTTTATTTTTAACGCTCTCTTCTTTCTTAAGCTTTTTGACTTCTGTTAGTTGTGAAATTTAGAAATTTGGATGAAATATTGGTATAATTGATCTCTCTTGGGCATGGACAAAATGCAGGATAGTCTACCAATCGATGTTCCAGCAATATGAGTATATTCCCACGTATAAATTTAGTAATGAAGCTTTGACAAATCATTTGGGGAAAAATCTCTCAAGTTTATATCAGTGTTTTTCATTTGCAACAATATTCATAAAATAATGAATTTCACATGCTTATGAAGTTGATTGGTTTTCTTTCTAGCCTGTAGAAAAGTATTATTTGCATGATGTATGATTTCCCTTCATTCTCAATGATTGGTTTCAGGTTGGTAGGATGGCTGGCCAATTTGCAAAACCCAGATCTGATCCATTTGAGACCAAGGATGGGGTAAAGCTCCCTAGTTACCAGGGGGACATAATTAACAGTGATGTCTTTGATGAGAAAGCTCGAGAACCTGATCCCCATAGGATGATTCAAGCTTATAATCAGGCTGCAGGAACTTTGAATCTTTTGCGGGCATTTACCACTGGTGGATATGCATCTATGCAAAGAGTGACACAGTGGAATCTTGATTTCTTACAGCATAGTGAACAAGCGGATAGGTTTTTAATCACTCTGATTCAATCACTTCACCAACTTATATTTTTCCCTTCCTCAACTCTTTTGTTTTTATTCTAGTTTGGCTGTGCCTAAAATACAAATTATTTCTCTGACCAATTGCAAACAGATACATGGAACTTGCCCAGAGAGTTGATGATGCAATTGGGTTTATGGTGGCTGCCGGTCTCACGCCTGATCACCCTATAATGACAACAACTGATTTTTGGACATCACATGAATGCCTTCTCCTTCCTTATGAGCAGGCACTTACCAGGAAAGATTCAACTTCAGGCTCGTATTATGACTGTTCTGCTCACATGATCTGGGTTGGGGAGAGGACTCGGCAACTGGATGGTGCTCATGTGGAATTCCTTCGTGGAGTTGCTAACCCTTTGGGCATAAAGGTGATCTTATTCTTAGAGTTATATTTTTATGCTCTCTTGGGATTTTTAAATGTTCTCCAATGTTGTCAGAATGGCTTTGTTTTCATGACCAACTGATCGAAATTCATGATTCTATTGTGAAGTTTTGACAATAAATGAAACATTTATAGGATGAATCTCATCATGCTGCACCACTCTTTGCACCATCTTCTAAAATCAAACAAATTTAAAGAACTCCTTTCATAAAACTCAGTCTGCCATGTTATAAATTTTCACCACTGTCTTGAGGATTCTTTATTTCTACTTCATCTTGTGAAATGTTATATGGAGAATGCATACTATACTGCTTCCATCTGGGAAATATTCCATATCATCTACAATTTTAAGTATGTGACCTTGTGTCCAGGTGAGTGACAAAATGGATCCATCAGAGCTTGTAAAACTCTGTGAAATTCTGAACCCTCACAACAGACCTGGTCGGCTGACTGTTATCACTAGAATGGGGGCTGCAAACACACATGTCAAGCTTCCACACTTAATAAGAGCAATTCGGCAAGCTGGCTTGATCGTGACTTGGGTAAGCGACCCTATGCACGGCAACACCACGAAGGCTCCATGCAACCTTAAAACACGTTCCTTTGATTCGATCAGAGTACGCACTTCTTCCATCCTCTAATTCATATTCTTCATTTGCCAACTCATTGACTAAAAAGCCAATATGTTCTCTTGAATACAGTCTGAACTGAGAGCCTTCTTCGATGTTCATGAACAAGAAGGAAGCTACCCAGGAGGAGTGCATCTAGAGATGACCGGGCAGAATGTCACAGAATGCATCGGCGGATCAAAAGTAGTGACCTATGATGACTTGAGCTCTCGCTACCACACACACTGCGATCCTCGGCTCAATGCTTCGCAGTCTTTAGAACTGGCTTTCGCCATTGCTGAGAGATTGAGAAGGAGAAGGTCAAGGTCATGGAGCAAGATGGTTTCTTATGAACAACCAGCACAACAAGCTGTTTTTTAAGCAACCTTTATAGGTTATCACTTATCAATATATCTATTTATGCAGTCTTCATTTTCAGCTTCCATTTCCTATAGAAACTGAAAATGGTAATGAGTGAACTCAAAACTCATGAGTAGAGCTTGTGTTATTGTCTACCCTTTGAATAAAGAGTGAATGCATTCTTCTTTTCCAACTTAAATTAATGTTGAAATATGGTTACCAAAAAAACTTGCAGTCTAATCAAATTCTGTTCAATTGGTTTGTCTATTTTGCATTTTAAGCTTATCAAATTTATTTTCCAAATGAGAAGCTAATGATTATAATAAAAGAATGTATCAAATATAGTGAATATATATTTAACATCTTTCCCTTTTTTCACTTATTTTAGTAATAAGAAGATAAGATGTATTAATTACAATAAATAGTTTATGCAAAAACAAAAGTGTCAAATGAACATAAATATAATATTTTTGAAATTTTTTTTTTGTGTATTTTAATATTTTTTTTAGTTTTTCATTTTTGGTTCTGAGTTAATTTCCATTTTAAGCTTTTGAAATTCATTTTCCGAATAGGAAAGCTAAAGATGCAATAAAATCTTCATCTTCAACTTATTTCCATTTTTTTAGCTTTTTTTTCAATCATAATAAAACAAAATCAATTAATTAATTAATAATATATTTATTTCTCTCAAGTCTCAACCTCCTCAAAAAAAAAAAAAACTATTTTTTTAAATTCCCAGAATACCCTTCCATTTTGTCCCTTGATTTGGCCCCGATTCCCTTCGTAGCTCTCTCCAGTTCCAACCCTCGAAGCGGCCATGGATCCTCAGCAAGAGCAGCATCCCGATCTCGACGCCGCCGAAGCCCCCGCCGAAGACTCCATCATGGACGCCGACAGCGATGCTCTTCACCATGAGAACCAGCCCAACGCTTCCACCGCTGAGGTTTTCCCCACTTCGATTTGATCTTGTTCTTTTCTAGGTTTTGAATCGATGTCTTCTGATATTATTTCTTTAGGGTATCGAGGATTTGAAGAGGAGATTAAAAGCCATCGAGGAGGAAACCGGTGCTCTCCAGGAGATGCATGACAAGGTTGCGAAGGAGATGGGCGCTCCCGCCCTCGGTATTCTCCCTTGGACCCCCTTAATTAATTTTTTTTCGTTTATTATTCTCTTTTTTTCGAACTGTGTTCTAGGGTTTAGGATTTTATTTTGAAGTGTATTCTTCAATGAAAATCTTGTCGCCTGACTCAGTACTGTTTGGCTTTATGGAGAGACAATAACTTCTGGTTAAACTTGATAGCTTGAGATTCTTTCCGTTTGTTATTTGATGTTTTCATCTTGGTCGGCTTTTTGGCGAAAATGCTGATCTAAGGGAAGCGGAAAATTATTTAGAAGTTCATGTAAAATGATTATGAGATCATTGTATATATATATATATATATAGTCCTAGAATGCACATAGTAATTTTGACCATGGGAAGTGTGGTGAGTTTGGGGGAGTAATGTGCAATTTTAATAGATCTCAGGAAGTAACTCTAGTAGTATTTGATAACATGTTTTTAGATGATGCTACCTTTGTCAACTGGGAAAGTCATGCAAAAAATCAAAAGCAATAAATAATGTCAAACTTAACTTTAAGTTTGTCTATTCGGAAAACATCAAAAGTGACAAATAAGGTCATACTTAACTAAAATTTTGTCAACTTGGAAAGACATGCAAAAACATCAAAATTGGCAAATAATGTCAAACTTAACTAAATTTTTTGGTTATTTAGTTTTTTTAGATAACTTATTTGATTTTGTTTTCAAATAAGAGTATAATTATATTTAAAAGAAGACATGCATATCTCCTCAAATGCTGGCTTTGTAGAGGGTTAAAGTTATGTGATCTGTTGTCCTTATGAGGCAAACCTATCTCTTCCTCAAACTTATGATAATGCCATAGTAAGTAACACTGATGCATCAAGCCCTACCCTCACATGAAAAATCAATGCTAATCTGTAAAAGAACAAATTGATTCGGTGGGTATGTGATAGGTTAATCAAATACAAGCATTGAAGTTGGTACAGTTCAAAATGGCTGTAAATTGCTACCCAAATTTAGAGTTATTGTAAGATTTGATGGTTGAATAGAACTACAAAATGTGTAAAAGATTTTTTACATTTTTGCAATGTTAATTTCTAGGTTAAACAAAATAGCAGCAAGTAAGCAGTGTCTTGTGTTATATTTAACAACAGAACAAGAAGACTGAGACATAGCTTGCTCTTTTTATGTTAATTTTTGTTCACTAACCATAGGATTTATGGTTATATCAACTGTTACATTTTCCAGTTATAGGAAAACTTTAAAATAGAAGTCACACAAATGCCAGATTGGATCACTTGAATGCTAATGTAGCCTTACAATGAAATTATGGTGCATTAATTTCTGAGATTCGAAATGGTTTCTGTAAGAAGCCCATTTTGGAGGCAATTATATCATTTTCCTTGCACACCTTCTTTCTAAGTTGTTCACATGTCCATTTTGGCCGATATATTTTTTAAGAGTTGAACATATTATGAAGGTAGTACAGGTGTGGTTTGGTTTATTGAACATCTGACCATTAACTTAATGATGGATCATTTAATTGATCACTGTTAACATGTTGAGGAACCAAATCCTCCTTTGCTGGGTTAAGTTTGTTGCTATATTCCTTGTTTTACATGTTTTTGATCTATGGCATTTTTGTCTTCAGAGCCATATTGGTCACTTGCCACACTGTGTTATCACGAATGGGCTGCTATCCTTTTTGGTGTACAGAAACAAACACACTAGGAACTGTTTTGTCACATGTGTGCATTATTTCTTATTTTATTTCATCTTGTTTAATGCTCTTTCCTTGCATACGGATGTAGTGGAATAAGGCAAGTCCATGTATGCATGATCCTGAAAAATGAGCACTGTATGTCTGTTGAGATGCCCTTTATTCTTATCTTTTGCATGTTAGTGCAATCTTTGAGGTCTTGATATTGTGCCTTTGGGAACTAATGCAGTATTCTTTTAGGTCTTTTAAAAGATGAATGTTATACTTCTGTAGGTTTTTATAGTACATCTTATAATTCGTTGTGCTTTGTTTTTGGGATCGTGTAAGAAGATGCTTCTCTTGCTTCTGCAACCCAAGCTGAAAAGGAAGAGGTGGACTCTCGTTCAATCTATGTTGGTAATGTAAGTTCACTTGGTCCTTGTTCTACATACCCTTGACACTTATAATGTGGATATATGCTATAGCATGCTAAGTATGTGCTCACATGCTGATTCAGTTAGGCTGATCAATAATTTGTTTTGAGTATTGGGTTAATTCCAAGAAGATTAGCGTAACAACAGACCTACATGGCTACATCTATCACTGGGTCACAGTTTTTGTTTGACAATCTGATAGAAGTGATTGTTTATTATAGCAACAGTATGTTTGGAATTTTTGATGATCTATATTATTATGCTAAAACCTGTATTTCTTGAGAAGGAAAGAATGAAAGATTCTAGTTAAAGGCACGTATTTGTGCAAAGGGATAATTAATTTCATTCTGATTGTCATGTTCTAGCTTATTTCCTCTTTATAAATTTTTTCCCAGATTTCTGCCTATAAGAACCTAGATTTTGTGAATCTAACCCAACTAGCTTGCTTGATTTCACTTCGTCGTAAAGATCTGATAATTTCATTACTTAATTGGAGAGTATCAGTTATTTCTGAACCGTTGAAGTTCTTTATTTCTTTGGCTATGTAGATTTTTATATACTGTACAATATCATTCAAAACTACTATTTTTCACACTTTAGGTGGATTATGCTTGCACCCCTGAGGAAGTCCAGCAGCATTTTCAGTCTTGCGGGACAGTGAACAGAGTGACAATCTTGACAGACAAGTTTGGTCAGCCTAAAGGTTTTGCATATGTCGAGTTTGTTGAAGTTGAAGCTGTTCAGAATGCCATCCTGCTCAATGAATCAGAGCTGCATGGCCGTCAATTGAAGGTTCTCAACTTCTTGAATGAAAGTTTCCTTCGTCTAAGATATTCGATCCTCATTTTTCTCTTCCATGATTCTTTGTTGCAGGTATCAGCTAAAAGAACCAACATCCCCGGAATGAAACAGTATCGAGGGCGGGGTTTTCGGTCTCGAAGACCCTATATGCCAGCTCCCTTTTATTCTCCATATGGATATGGGTATGAAGTACTGTATTTAATTATTTACCTTTCTTGGTTCAGCGCGTTTATTCATTCTTTCCTGAGCTTCGTATATATGTAATTTAATTGATCATAGTGTTGCAACATGTAAAAAGGTTCTGTGTGTTATCTTTTCTTGTCATTTTGAACCATAAGAAACAACCAACTTCACCATTTATTGTTTATCAAACAAGAAACTTGTAATGTGTTACCTGACCATATTTGGGGCTTACTCAGATCTATCTGTTCACTAACTTGTATTTGTATACAACGAAAGTTAGCCAGACTGCTGTATACCATGTTGAAGCATGGTGTTAAGAATGATGTTTTGCTGAAATTATTAGGCTGCCGTTTTTGTAAGCTTATATATTAAACCTGACATTTATTTATCTATTCATGCTTATGCAGGAAGGTTCCAAGGTTCAGGAGGGCTGCAAGATACAGGCCATATTACTGAAAAAGAAAGATCTGTGTTTCTCTTTATCAACTTAGCCAATCATACCTAGCAGACTTAGAAGGAGTTCTCTTTCATGTAGCTTGAAGATCAAAGAAGTCAGTTCAATTGTGCTGATAGGTTGATGTTTTTAGAAAGTAGATAACTGATCATGTTGTTGTGATAGATGAGCATTTGTTTTAATTCTGAAGAATCCATTTGTCATTTAAGTGCAGCCCTCTTGTTTTAAAAATTTGGCATAACTGTTGTTGGAGGTTGGTCATTGATATGGTTTTGTGCGTTGCTTTTCTTTTCAATGCCAAAAGTTTCAAGTTGTAGTCCGAGAAGCTGTCTGTGGATTTGAAATGCTTGCCTTTGGATTGGGAATGAGAGAGAGAGGGTTGAAAAGGTTTGAAATAACTTGTACGCTCTTATTTTTGAAAGATGGTGGGAACAAAACACAAGGATGTTTATTTATGTTATGTTTCTATTTTTTGTTTGGGTAATAACATAATTTGTTTTTTTATGATTTTTATCATTTTCAAAGTATAAATGATATTTCATTTGTGGTATTATATAAAAAGAAATTTTCATGAAAATACTATGTAACTTGTCATTTATCATTATTTTACTCAAATAATTGGGAATTAATGAATATATTGATTTTTTTTTTTCTATAATTATAGATTTCCAAAAATTCAAACATTCGAATGAATGTCAGTTCAGGTGAATATGAAAAGAAAACATTCTTTTAATTGGAATAAGCTAATAAATGCAGGTAGGTAAATTAAATTAAATTATTCCAAGTCAAAAACCGGTAGGGTCAGCCGAATAAAGGTCTAAAATTCAACCAAGGATGCTTGAATGTGTTTTAAGGCATAACCATAAATATGCCAAACCCCAGCCTTATTTGAAATCACAACATTTTTCACTTGCTAAATTATTTGTTTAATCAACACATTCATGCAGCTCTGAATGCCAGACCTGGAAAACAAACCTTACTAAAACCAAAATATCATCCTACATTGTTGTTTTCTCAGGAAAAAAAGAAAAAATACATATTTACATGCTTTTCTCATACAAGTCCAGTTGAAAAAGAATTCATGCATGAGAATTGAGTTCATAGGAGAAAGTGACAATTGACAAATTTTCTTCATCCTTCTTCTCCGCTTAAAAGAAGAATAGAGTTCATTCTTCTTGACCTGATTGAGCCTGTAAAGAACATTTCCAACATGCACATGTTATCAGAACAGTGAAAAAAAAAACACTCTCTAAAATGATAACTGCATGCCTTCAAACTGTTCATCCAAACTAGTAACAGTAAACATAAGTAAAGCTGAATGCAACAAGGAACATGAGAATGAGTAGATGGATACTATGATAATAGCAACTACAATCATCATCAACTTCAACGTCTGTCCGGAGTTTGGTTACGCTTCTCAGACTTAGAAGAACCACTTTGGCTATTGTCTATAAAGATGGCCTCCCATGCCGAAACCAACTAGATGAAAATGCGATTGTATTTATGCCCAACTGTTTTTTTTTTGGACAAAAGAGCCAAAGCTCAACAAAAGAAAAACTAATTAGAAGAAGAGGAGAAAACTCCGGCAGAGGTCTTCGAGCCAACAGGGACGAATAGAATATAGAGTTTCCATCTGTGTAAGCTTGTTGCATCCAGAACAAGGGTTTATGAATGAAAATGAATATTGAAAGCCCAAGAATATTCATCAGAGTTCAGTATGAGCATGAGAATCTAGCAACTAGAAATAAATGCTCTTGCATGGAAGAAGAACAATGGCAAAAGAGTGACAGGGAAAAAAATCAAAAACAATGAATAATTTCTCTTATGTCAACATCCACCAACTCAAAACTAGAAATAAATAAACTTGTGTCGAAGAAGGAAAATATCAAACACAGAAACAAACAATTAACACTTTCTCTTGTTTGTACATAATTTATATGCCCACTAGCAATATCATGCAGTATAAAAGTACAAACAATTATCCAACACAAAACCTAGATTCCAGAAATCATTCACAGTGCATCCTCTGCATTAACACATAGAATTCATGTCAAGAGTTGAATACACAATGTTAACAATTCATTTCCAAAAAAAAGATCAAGCAGAATGCATCTAAACAAGCATCCAATCTCATGCTGAAAAAAAAAATCAATCATTCATGGCATCCAGCATCATCTCCTACAGCATCAAACAGTGTTTGATTATAGAATGCTAACAATATCTGATCTTGCGTTGAAATGTATATAGTTTTAAACTAAAAAGCTAAAAAAAGGGTTAAAGAGAAGACCTTTTTCAAGAGTCTGGATAAGCTTCGGTTCTCTTCTCCCACAGCATCCCCTCCACCAATGCATCCACGATTCGGCGCTGGGAATCGAGCATCATCTCCGTTCGACGGAGCTGCATCTCCATTCTCCTCCTCTCGGCCTCTCTCGCCATCTCCATCTTCATCTGCTCCACTCTCAAGAACCCATCCCCCAGCTTCATCAGAGCCGAAGCCATCTCCCCCCAAACATCCCCTTCCTTCCCTCTCCTCCTCTCCGTCCTTCGAGACCGCACGGCCTTCGGGATCTCAAACCTCAACCCACCAATCCCTCCTCCATTCGCCGTCACACCACCACCACCACCACCACCACCATCATCGGAAATCGGATCGGGAGCCGGCAACGGATCAACAGAGTCAAGGAGCGAAAAGTAAGGCCAGGGCGAGGAAGGGGGAGCACCAGGGCGGAGAGACAATGAACGCCGGCGTTCAGAGCGGAGGCGCTTGCGGAGCTTCTCGACTTTATGGCGGCATTGTATAGGCGTCTTCGGGGAAGCAGAGGGAAGGCACCGGGCGGCAACAGCGATGGAGATCTCCTGCCAGTGAGGAGCACGGAGGGCAGCACGGCGGAGAGAGAGGTAGCAACGGGAGTAGGACTGAATGAGAGCAAGAGTCTCATCATGGGTCCAACACGGTGGAGGAGGCCGTCGGGAGGCGGTGGTAGGGACTGCGACGGGGAGGGAAGCTGCGGCGGTGGCAGGGGCGGAGGAGGAGGAGGCCATCGCTAGGGTTTGAGGGAGTGGGACGAGAGAGAGAGAGAGAGAGAGAGGGTGGGAATGGCGAAGAGGACTGCCCCCACCGCGAAGAAGCGGTGCGGTGGGGGCGGTGAGTGTGGACCGGTGTTTGGATCGTGCGAGGTGCTCACTGATGTCAATTTTTTTTTTTTTCAACTTAACCCCCCGCTTATTTTTTATTTTATTTTTCGTTTATATATATAAATAAAATATAATATA